>NW_025767618.1:132122-423954 GCF_003918875.1 Haliotis rubra | reverse complement strand
GACGGTAGATAGCCAATGAATATCGGCGTTGGACCAATTCGGTTTATCATTCCATAATTTAAACCCTTAGTCTTCCGCTTCAGCGGTGGACGCCGGTATCTTTATAACGGTAGACCAGGACAGTCACATGGTAACGCTGATAAAGAGGAAACGTTAATGAGCTGGACTTAACTGGGAAGCGGCACCAGCCGCCAACATGACTTCAATGTGACATGCATCACATTGAGAACAGGCAAAAGCCCCATGAATATCCCGAATCCAAACAAGCAACAACGAACCTTTGACGTAAACTAGAAGGCCGCTCTTGTTGCATCACGGTTATGGTCATGTGGCAGTCCTCAAACCATAGCGACAAGATACAGTTACTATCAATAAAGTAGTGGAGTTTCTTCTGGAAGCTGATACAGCAGTGCTGTAATATATTCCCGGCCAGTTCGAAAATTTGCCAAGATGGATACCGCTGGCCATAAGTGGAGTGACCGCACGATATGAAAACCGCAGCGCCCGTAGACCTGGCGAGCAGCGTCCCCGGAAATCAAACCCCATGACTTTAGCGGTGGAGGTCATACTGTAGTGTAATCACCACCATCTCCAGCGGCGATCTAACCAATCTTTCGGCCAAACAAACAAAAGCGCAGTATTGGCTTTAACGTAAAACTGCGCTAAGTCCTGTAACTGTCTGGTTGTCAACGTAAGCGCCCGAAGCTTTTCACTCAAACCCAAAAGCGCCACCATGCCAGTAGCCAATAACAGCCCCTCTGCAGCGCGTAATCAGTAATATGACATTCCGGGACCCCGCCGCGCATATGCGCGCGGCGAGAGCATTATTTACGCCCACACCGATAGGTCAGTTGCATCAAACGCGCATCGGGTAACACCATGCTGGGGCTTCGCCGATGCCGGCCTCTACTGGGTTAAATATGTAATTTATCGCCAGCGGTTCACTTTAAAGTCTGTGACCGACAGAGTGTGCCACCATTTGGCGGGCCACGTGGAGCAAAACCCGTAAATTAAGTTGGATGTGCAGAAAATACAGACTACGAGCGCCACGCCCGCGCAACGGCCAGAGTGAGAGAATGATGTCGATAATCTTTTGCATCACTGTCTAAACATGTGGACGACACCCATGACCAGTGGACAGACTTATTCCTTCATACCCTACAATATAACTCTACGTCTGGAGAAAGTTCTGTACCACCTCTGCTGGCAATTTCTTTGTGTATGGATCGCCATCTGGTGCCTGAAGCCTTCGCGAATCGTTCAACCCATATCCGTCTAACGAAGGTCAAGGAGGCGGGAAACAACAGCAGATCCAGCAGCGTTGCGCGACGGCAGCCGGCGGTGACGAAGCGGACAGGAGAACATTCCCCAAATTCAGAGTAGGCGCATAGCCCCAACTTTATCGCCCTGTGTTAGTAACTGGTCAAACACGGAAATTGCTTCTGTCCCTGAAAGCAGGGCCTCTATTATATTGTAGAGAAGTTGTCCGACATACATGTCAAAGTGGAGAAAGAATTCTGATGGATCATGATCCGCACCAAACCAATTTTAATCGTCTAAAACACGGACTTCACGAGTTGATCGCCCAGAGGATCCGACAATCTACAGTCAACATAGACAGTGGTGCATTTCACTTCCAGGTCTGAATTCAACGATCGGTTTGCCGCAATGGTATTACTATTGCTAAACGGCATACGCATTGCTGCAACGGTATTACATTATTGTTGAAACGGCAGAGCATCTACCAAGCTGCAAATGGCATACATTTCGCTGCATATTACTATTGCCGCAATGGTATACATCATTAAGCGTAATGGTATACACCATTGCTGCAATGGCATACATCATTGCTGCAATGGTATTAATATTACCGTAAATGGCGCATATTGTGCATTGCTGCAATGGCATACAGCATTGCTGCAATGGTATACGTATCTACTGTCGGTATACGCATCATTGCCGCAATGGTATGCATTATTCCTGCAATGGTATACTTGTATTGTTAAAATTGCATGGCGACATTGCCGCCCATCATTGTTGCAATGGTATTACTATTGTTGCAGCAATGGTATACTAATTGCAATGGTATATATCATTGCTGCAATGGTATACATTGTTGGCATACATTATTGTTTGCAACCGGAAAATACATTATTGTTGCAATGGTATGACTACGGCTGCAATGGTATACGGTATTGCCGCAAACGGCACATTGCCAAAAATGGTATACATCATTAAGGTAATGGTATACATTATTGCTGGAATGGTATACATTATTGCTGCAATGGTATACATCATTGCTGCAATGGTATACGGTATTGTTGCAATGGTATACATCATTGCTGTAATGGTATGCATTATTATTATTGCAAATGGTATACATTATTGCTGCAATTGGTATGCATATTGTTAAAATGGTATACATCATTGTTGTAATGGTATACATCATTGTTGCAATGGTATGCATTAATAAGCCGCAATGAAGTATTGGTATTACTGTAATGGTATACATTATTGTTGCAATGGTATACATCATTGTTTCAATGGTATACATTATTGTTGGAAACGTATATTTTGGTTTCACCGTACCAATAAAACCACGTAAATCGTAAAACCTACAAATGCTGTCATAATTCAATTGTTTGTGTCAAACATTTTGCATTAGCCATTCTCAGTGCGCTGTTAACGTATGAAGGATGTCTTGTATTTACCTGTACGGTATTAATTACAGTTATGTCCAAGTTCTACTGTCACCATATTAATCGTAAAAGTATGTTATCGTTCATCCAAAAGTACACTTCGATGAGTTTTATGTTTCTGGTACGGAGCCGCAACATTTGAGCAAGGAAAGCCGCCGTAACTTTGGTAGCAATGCTGGAAAGATGAATGGGTTCAGTGTTTCCTATGATTACTTGAATACCTATTGAAGCATATATGGATATTTCATACGCCTATGATATAATAACATTGGTGTAGATGTACAATACTTCGCACTCATAGAGCAGTTTAGTAATTGGCAATCCTAACAGTCAAGGCGCTTCATCCACGGATAATGATACTTTTGAATCAATGCTATTTCTGGGATTTTTCATCTAAAGTTCACAGAGATTTGCTGGTATGTATTGAGATTTGTAATTTCCAATGTTTAAATAGTTCAGTATGCTGAACATTTTCCAGCCGGAATAAAATGTTTCTGGCTTTCAAGTCAAAGTTCCACAATTGCTTCGGTATTACTTTGTAACTGCATGTTCACTTTATTATCCCATATTTCACTATTACTCCCCTAGCTTATAACTTCTGTAAGGATGAGAATAGTGTATTTTAATACCATCTAATCTACCGCGTAAAAGTTGTTTTGATGCTCTACTCTGTTGTGATATTGACCACATCACTCACAGGGTTGTATTGAAAAAGTTGGTGCTATCAAAATGTATATTTCTTTGGGATAAAATGTCGCGGCCTATCCTCAGGTATTTATACATTATTATCCACTTGTTTTGAATTCATTCGCGGTACTCATCTTGGTGAGGGGGTGGGGGTGGGTGGGGGTGGGGGTGATGTCAAATATGGTAATAAGGTACAACATACGCCACTTAAACATTGGTGTAAGGGCGAGAACCTGCCTTCTTTAGCGGTATGCGCGAGCATGCTGCCGGTGTATGGCATTCTCGGTTGTGCAGCTGACGCTTGAAGGTGGTAATGGGTTCTGAAATAAAAGGCTCGACTCAGCACAACTGCAAATACGGTGGAGATGCCGCAACTGCAATAACACGCTATTCTAAAAGTGTCACACCTCGTTCCCAACGTACGACTAACTGCTCCAAAAGTATGACATACTTGTTCTAGCCAATTACACACACACTGTTCCAAAAGTATGACAGACCCTCCCAAAACCATGTCATTAGTTGCGGAATCCGTTCCATAGATTCTTACTACAAAAACATAGGGAGAAATCGTACAATCACACCAAAGGTATGACACACTGTTCCTAAAAAATTACATACGCGCTATTCTAAAATCGGTCAATCGTCGTCTCCCAATGTACGACTAACCTGTTCCCAAAAGTATGACGGGTAGCCCCAAACCCGTGACTACTATTAACACGGGTAAAACTGGACAAAGTTTTACCAATACTTATGACAGGTTATATTATTGAAAACCTGATACGTACAGATTAAACTGGATCACGGCCTCACAATCTTCGCTGCCAGAGTCCACATTGATAACGGCGATGTCTTCAATACGTTTATGGAAATTCATCGCCATAATCCGGTCAAGGATAGAGTAGCCAAGTGCGCAGTTGGCACTAACGTCAGTCGAGTTAGGGCAACAGGATTTTAGATATAGCAGCTGAAGTTCACAAATATACAACAACTTTATCGTCAGTGTATCAGTAAAATGGGATTATCTAAGCTGATAACTGGAATAGAGAATAGATGATAATGACAAACAGTTTAACTGTTCAGTGACTGCCTGTAATAAACTCTTAGGTATTACACAGCAGTCACTGAAACGATTTGTGACTCGTGTCGTCCTAAAAAACGCGGAGTGTTGGGAACGCCTGTTTGGCAAGAGGGTCTGCTGCCATACCAACCCTGCTACACAACACGGCAACACCGAGTAAATAAACAAGGAGTTTGATTACACAGCAGTCACTGAACGATTTTGTGACTGTGTGTCGTCCCTGTCTTATACCTGAGGATTTCAGTATGCTGAGACGCATGGTCACCATGACGTGACAGGGTATTATTAGTCAGAGAATAGCTGATTTGAAACACGTCGGGTTGTTCGGACTGTTGAGAGACATGTCCGGGTACCACGCCGTAAGTAATGGTGAATGGAGAGAGGGGAAAGGTGCTTACAAATCCTGGAGGCGAACTGGGGAGCTGTTCGTGGCTTTTAAATTAGAGAGAGACTGTCTAGCGAGCTATTACCGGTGGGACACGACAAGACGGATCTACGAATCACGTGGTACTGTTTTTGCAACCGTAAGGTACGGTGTAGGTCAATCTAGAGGCTGGCTGGGTCGCGAATAATGCGACGTTGGTCGTACTACCGCTGGAGAAAACAAGTTATGCTATCGTTGCTCTGCAATGTACAAGCATCTCTAGGAGAGATGGTGGTCCTGAAAAAGGACCGTTGGGTGGTCTGAGGTGGACTCACAGGTGTAGTGTGCACTGACACCTGGTGAATTAGCTCATCCTTCGCCTGATGTGACACTTCTGCTACGTCAAACGTCGCATGTATGAGAGAGAGAGAGAGAGAGAGAGAGAGAGAGAGAGAGAGAGAGAGAGAGAGAGAGAGAGAGAGAGAGAGAGAGAGAGAGAGAGAGAGAGAGAGAGAGAGAGAGAGAGAGAGAGAGAGAGAGAGAGAGAGAGAGAGATGCTGCATGGGGTGTCACATTACTCAGCATAACTAGTAAGGAGTGGGTCATTCACGCTGTACATGCTTCTCCATAAAGCATAAAGACTGCATCACACCCCATCAGTTGCGAACCATCCCAGATAAAAGTGCTGAAAACAAACATTGTAATATCATTCAGGCTGAAAGGCGGCATGTATGTGTCGGATACATAACTTCCATCACAGAGAGTTTTACCTCCATCCAAAATACCGTACGGCGCGAGATTTGCAATGGTTTGGTTTTGGCTTTTAAAACCATCTATGGCGACATCAGTAGCAAGGATACTTTATAGCAGGTTTCAGGAAATAAAATAACTAGTACGTCGGTTAGCGGTACATTATCAATCTTTCGATGGGTAGCAGCCGTGAGGCAGGTTATTCCCTTCCATAGAACCACTGAGTTGTGTAAAACCTAAATTAAACTTCACTCTCCGCCATCTCTCGTGACGATAGCTCTTTTTCAATCATCCTCGGGATATTCTTATGAAGAAACATGTCCGGTATTTCACGTACTCGTATACAGCGGGTCTCCTCGTCAACTGTGATGAGAATGTCGTCGTTGTGCGCCATTTTGTGATAAGCAAGAGAGAGAGAGAGAGAGGTCGGTCGGTTCGCTTTTTACGACCGCAGTTGAAAGGATTATAGATATAGCGTCAACGCACATACAATGGAGGACATCGACAGAGAGAAATGGTGTATAAGATAGTACATGTTATTTTCGCGACATTACGCGAGCTATTGCGGAAAATGGCGAGACGACGGCGTCGACAGTCACGGCTGTGTATTAGGGACGATTAGAGCAATTAGACCTACCCATTGACGATGTAATGTGGGGTTATTTTCGAGACAATAGGCAAGTCTATGTGAAGGAAAAGGTAGAGGCGACGGCGTCGACACAAACGGTGGTCGAAACGATTGTGTAATAAGGGATGGTCAGACCTATTAGCAACAATATACGATAAGCCGCGGACATATGGCGTGTAAGATAATAGAGGCGCTTTCGTCTTCCAACTGCGCGTACCGAGCGTACATTGTGACGGCTATGGCTACAATGAGGACACGTCCACCACCCTTCAGGACCATGGGGTGTATATGAGTACCAGCTTGACTAATTCTCAAACCATACTGTCTACAGCTCGCCGTACAGTTTGGACGTAATGAACATTTTCTTAAAACAACTATGCATAAGTAGCAGATGGATACTTTGGAAGAGGTGTATGGTAAATGAAATAGACTGTAGTGGAGTGAAGAGGATGAAATATCCTATGCTGTTTATTTGCAACACGGACAGAAAAGGCGAACCGGGAAGTCACTGGGATGCTTTAGCGTAGAGGCACCCGGTAGAATACACGTGCACGACTCATACGGCATAGATTATACACGAATATGGCTGAATTTCACGTGATTTTGTGACAAAATACGGTCGTTTGCATTATTCCTGCAATAGAGTTCGTGTACCAAGCTTGCGGTCACCATTGTTTATATTTCGGCGCAGTTAAGCGATCTCGAGGTATTTCTAACGATGAGTATAGTTGGGCATTTCAGTAAAAGTAATATGCATGAAAACGATTCCCCTGGTTTTCAGATGGTATGATAATGCCATGAAGAGTATACTCAAGAACTTTCAAAACAAGAGCAATGGTTTTTAGACGAGGGAAAAATAAGGTTAGTGATAAAGCTGTAGGTATGTTTTACGCTGTTTCCCACGCCGCCGTCTCGACGCAAACCGGCTTTTACCAGCCAACCATACAAAGCGGTGTTAAGCGCGGCTTTTGCGCTTACACAGCGAAGTACCCACAACGATAATGCCTATATTTGATGTAATAGGTATAATTATGTCTAGGGCTGTGATTTGACCCCTTACCGTCCAATGAGAGGATGCGGCGCTCTTTTCTTTTCGTACGTAACCGCTGATGGTGTCGAGAGTATGATCACGCGCACCGACGCTCCAGTAGCTAGTTAGAGGCCGACTGCCCGACAGTGAGATTGTATATTTTGAGTGCTCTGTACCACGATGTCCCGCTACTATGTTCCCGAATCATATAATGAGCAGAGGGATGGAAAAGATGTAAACTTTTCTGCAATAAGAAGGGAGAAGTATCGCCATCATTGGACTCTGGCAACGAAGACAGCTTGTCGGTGGACGGGAAATATGGTCTCCCACGTTTCAATGACGATAACGTGGTAACGGATTCTAAATCACCGTTTCACGACAGGGAGAGTAGAGGAGAAACGGTGAAAGACAGTTGCGGGTACTCGGAGACACATGGGGAACCTAGGAAACTGTTGACGGATTTATGCCAGAACTACTACCACGAAGCAATGATAAGCGGCTACGCCAGGATGGCTTCTTTCCAGGACTGGCCTGAACAACTGGTTCTCAAAAGGGAAGCCAGCTAGCCGGAGAGGTTCTTTTATACGGGCGTTGCGGACAAGGTCGTGTGCATGGTGTGGTTTAAGACTGTGGAAATGATGTGCAGAAGACGATATAGACTTTGAACACAACAGGTTCAACCCTTCGTGCGCATTTCTCAAAATTACGCGCCCCGTCAGGTTTGATACCGACATGAGAACTGCTTTGTGAACTGAGCTGATTTGTGATTAGAAATGTAGTTGTGTCCATGCATATTTGCGAATAAAATTTGTGAAATGTTGTTTACTAGCCTCTGTTGTGTTTGATAAAAAAGTGTTAACGTTGTCTACCTCGTGGGTATATTTTGGAGTGGTTTAAACACTGAAGAATACGGTGGTCGTGTGGTCTATTATTGTAGATAGCTTAACATAGACTGCCTAGACTAACAACTAGTCTCTGAAATGAACATATTTTACTGAAAAAAGTTTATAGTAAAAAAAATATATAATATGATGGAAAGGAGCCCTGAGACTTTCTTAATTTTCAGAGGCTGAAGAAATCTAGACTTGCCACATTTTCTAGACTTTTGGGAGCTTTCTTGGATATATTTGCTTCAGGGTCTGTACGACAGACTACAGACTGCCCGACTCGATGTCTTTTATGTCTTTGGTAGAATATAAACGCCTTCCCGTGTTGTATTTTAGAGAGCTTTACATAAACTGGAGGGCGTGTTATTTTTTAGTGTCTTGGTACATTTGTTTTGCTGCCTAGTATTACATTGACAGCACGACATTTACAGACCCCCTATCAAAATTGTTATTCGTTCCCGCATTGGGTTTACGATACGAGGTAGAGAATGTAACACTCCGTACTACTCTTGCTGCTTTGCTGTTTTCTACCTCACAGATTTTTTTGTATGTAGAATATCACCGTCTTACCGTCTTGTATTGTAGAGAGCTTTACACAGACGGGGTGGTCGTGTGATTAAGAGTGTCTTGCAGTCTAGTATTGTAGAGAGATTTACATAGACAGCACCAGATTCCTTAGCCTCCTTCAAAATCCCAAGATATTATTGGCACGCTTATGGTGTATTTATGAGGTAAAAACGCGAGAGCAATTGAGAATACTATTTTAGCTTGACGGACGGATTCTTATGGCCACCATTTTTGTTTGTGTGACGTCATCAGGAGGGCATTATGTCACACACACACAATACACGTACGCATCCACGCACACGCACACCTGATGACCACAGACCATTGCCACTTTTTGTGACGTCACACGCTTACCCCCTTACTTTTGTGCGACTGTTCAATGACCGCGTCACAACCAGTGACGTCACTACCATCGTTGTAGGCCGTGACGTCATGAGACCTATCGTCGTCAGTTGTGACAGCATATATTCGAGGTTGTGTCACGTTACGTCACCTCGGAAATGTGCTGTCACCATACTACTATTACAGTGCATATATTTCTTCATACTTTTTTTTATATTTTTCACAAATTATTCATAACAAAGAAAATTCGTATAGGTGCAAGTCGCAGTGCATAGTGAGTCTTGTTTATAGCCCTGCATGGCAAGCGCAGTAGTAGGCAATTAACAAACGCGTCCACGCCAACCTTAAACTAATTAATCAAAGATGAAGCTAACGAGCTGTGTCGGCTCCGGCCTTTCTTCTCGGGTACGTCCCTTGGTCAAACACAGATAAATAGTCCCATCCCAGCAGGGGCATATCTATTACCAACTAAGTCGTAATCGAAAATCAACTTTTGTTGAACAAGATCGAGATTACCATCATGCCATCCTCTTTGTCCTGTCGTAAATGCCATGTTCAGATATTTTGTTAAGCAGCTGGCGCAAGCTGACCGTGGCTACACCACAAAGAAAATCAAACCTTGTTAGGTAATCATCTTCTTACCACCTACCTCGTGTAGTGAACCTTGTCAGCATAAGGTAGATAACGCATATGGAAACTTCAACTTTATAGAAACTTGATAATGACAAACGAGTAGAGCTGTGGGGTATAAAATCCTGGGTTCTTCCATCTCAGGCACACTTGCTTGAATAAACCCTGGATCTCATAGCTCTTGCTCCTTTCTTGTTTCAAGGTAAGAAACATTTAAACTTTAGTCTTGTTTAACTTGTTATTTCTTTGCAATTGCAATTTACATTTGCAAAATGTTAGAGTTAGGTTAGAAACATTCCTAAAACATTGGAGCGCTTTGTCATTGCAAATGCTAGTTCTAGATAACCGATTAATTATTAGGCACTACCCAGGGATATTTATTTATGCACATTGCGTCGTGGGCTCCTCAAGTTTATGTTTTCATGTACAAACGAATAGTTCTTTTCTATGTTTCGACACACATGTGTGTATTCCCAGTCTTTTGTCTTGTTTTATTCATTTGCGTGTTAGTTCTGTATATGCAGGTTAGATTCTCGTTCAGTAGTCTAGATTCTAGTAGCTTAGTCACAAAAACCGTTCCGAGAGTTTATACAATCAATTCCAGCAAAGACGAAGTTTATGTATTTTACTATAGTCCACCGATCAAATGATATTCGTGTAAATTTACCTCAGATACGCGCTCACATGATAGGTATAACCGCCAACATTTGTATTTTGACATTTCACCAACACTATAATAATTTGAATGGTGATGTATTAAACGTTCCGTTCCGCGTGCAGTTGTATACCGTACAAAACAGTTTATACGCGAATCACATTACCGTAATCAGTAAAAAATGGTATTGTCTACTCTTCATATTATCAGAAAATATACATTCAAATCCGTGTAGTTGCAAGTACAGTAGTATCGTTCCGTATTTAGTTAGCTCCGTAATTTAAGAAATACGCGTAGTCAACGACAACAGCGCCGTCCTAGTACATTATTACATATTCATTTAACTAGGTTACTGTCTTGTTTGGTAAAGCACAAAAAATGTAGCACTACAGCATTACATATATTCTAGGTCATGGCTAAACTCCGTTTATGTCGAAATTACACGTTGCCAATAGCAACACCACCGTCGAAATACACTTACCGTAGTCACCCAAATAATTCGTGATAAAACAAGCTTAAGTAGTAGTAATCTAACTAAAACTAGGCCTTCTGTCTCCGTATTTACAACACTTAGATCTCTCTAATATCCCTTACCGTATCTACTGAAATTATTGTAGTGAGAAAATATATGTTAACATTACAGTTAGAATGCATACAGTCAATACCGGAGTTAAATCGTATATGTCAAATCTGAGCACTTCGCGCCGCTTACCGTATTTGCTCAAGGCATGTATGACACTAGTCATAAATCGTTACCGTAGTTTAATGCATTTAGCGCGACATATCGTAATAATAGTAAATTCCTACCGTAGTCAATACACTAAGCGCAACATACCGTAATAGTCATAAATTCCTACCGTAGTTAACGCAATAGGCACTACATAAGGTAATTGTCATAAATCGGTACCGTAGTTAACGCATTAGGCGCGACATAACCTATTAGTCATAAATCCGCACAACAGTTAATGGACTAGGCACTACATGCTGTAATTAAACTGTTGAGCGCTCCACTCAGTACTTGTTCTTTGCAATTGTTGTTGATGATTAATTTATCCGTCAGGTTATGTTATTTATCAGTACCGTAGTTACTCAAGAAAATGTTGTATTATTTGTATTATGTTTCTGAAAGCAGTTACCGTACATACCCTGTTGTACCATACATTGCTTCAATTACCCGACTTAGATATAATTGTATTAGGATATAATTGATTATTATTTCTATTATTGTATGTCATTATTATGTATGAACTGATGTATATTGAATGACATGCAAGTCACTTGCTTGAATAAACCCTGGATCTCATAGCTCTGGCTCCTTTCTTGTTTCAAGGTTTCAAGGCTTGCTCCCTACAGCTAATTCCCCAAATCGAGGCCTGACAGCACCTTTAGTACACCTAGTGCTAAAGGTCGTCCAGCAACGGACCAAAAGCTGTCTTACTACCATTGGTTAACCGGTATTATCGCCCACCCCTAAGTCTATAGCACCAACGAAACACCACATGAGTGTGATGCGACTGTACCAAATGGCGTGTCTGTCTGGCAAGTATGTCAGGATAAGATCAAGTAATTTACAGTATCTCTGGAAGCTAGCCGTGGAGAAGAATGACCAGTTAACTAGTATATCGCAAGAAGTGTTTTTCATCGGAATTTGTGCTTTCCCAGAACATGCTTATCTCACTGAATGGCTGGTTGAAGAAAGAACCAGCAGTCAGCCAACAATCGGGATACTGTGTCTCAATGTCATACCCATGTTAACCTGGGTCACTGGGCTACCTCAATGAGACAGCGCTGCAACACCAGCATACATACAGGAAAGTACAACCAGCTACACACGCCGCTATCTTAGTGCAATAATCTTCAACCCTGTGCTTAACCAATTTCATCTCGCACAGAAAAGTAGGAGGAAATCCTTTGACGATAACCACATGGAATGTGCAGACAAATCTGAGATTCCAACTCCCCGATCGTTTCCGCGGTGAGCAGCTTTGTACGGCAAATGGCGGTGCTACAGGTAACCTGACCAGGGATGGACTGGGTTGTGTGGCAATGGGAAAGGTCGGGTCCTACAGACATGGGAGGAGGTTTTCAAATTAAAATAAAGGTGAACAAACCCGTTCCATGAAATCTCCACTGTCAGATTCCGTCATGGACATGTAATTATGAATATATAATAGTGATGATACCAGGTTGGTTCGACAAGGTTGACATATTTTGCCCTCCATCGACACCCGTCATATTCACAATACATCAATGTTATATCGCAATAAATGTATTTGTATTTGGCTATTTCCTGTACACAATGATTTATAAGAAATGTCGATAAATATAGTTTAAGATTCTGAATAAACTATGAGCAAGTGTTAATGGTTCTATGAAATAATAATGCCGCAGGTGTTTTCGAAAAGGCTAGCATGTCCTGCCTAGCTAGCCGTGAGCCGCGATGGATTCCTACAGTCTAGACGCTGGCCTGTCCTACCTAACTAGCCGTGAGCCGCGATGGATTCCTACAGTCTAGACGCTAGCCTGTCCTGCCTAACTAGCCGTGAGCCGCGATGGATTCCTACAGTCCAGACGCTAGCATGTCCTGTCTAACTAGCCGTGAGCCGCGATGGATTCCTACAGTCTAGACGCTAGCATGTCCTGTCTAACTAGCCGTGAGCCGCAATGGATTCCTACAGTCTAGACGCTAGCATGTCCTGTCTAACTGGCCGTGAGCCGCGATGGATTCCTACAGTCTAGACGCTAGCATGTCCTGTCTAACTAGCCGTGAGCCGCGATGGATTCCTACAGTCTAGACGCTAGCATGTCCTGTCTAACTAGCCGTGAGCCGCGATGGATTCCTACAGTCTAGACGCTAGCATGTCCTGCCTAACTAGCCGTGAGCCGCGATGGATTCCTACAGTCTAGACGCTAGCATGTCCTGTCTAACTAAATGTGAGCAGCGATGGATTCCTACAGTCTAGACGCTAGCATGTCCTGTCTAACTAGCCGTGAGCCGCGATGGATTCCAGTTACAGTCTAGACGCTAGCTGGAGACGCTAGCATGTCCTGTCTAACTAGCCGTGAGCCGCGATGGATTCCTACAGTCTAGACGCTAGCATGTCCTGCCTAACTAGCCGTGAGCCGCGATGGATTCCTACAGTCTAGACGCTAGCATGTCCTGCCTAACTAGCCGTGAGCCGCGATGGATTCCTACAGTCTAGACGCTAGCATGTCCTGTCTAACTAGCCGTGAGCCGCGATGGATTCCTACAGTCTAGACGCTAGCATGTCCTGCCTAGCTAGCCGTGAGCCGCGATGGATTCCTACAGTCTAGACGCTAGCCTGTCCTGTCTAACTAGCCGTGAGCCGCGATGGATTCCTACAGTCTAGACGCTAGCAGCCTGTCCTGTACAGTAGCTAGCCAACTAGCCGTGAGCGATGGATTCCTACAGCATCTAGACGCTAGCCTGTCCTGTCCTAACTAGCCGTGAGCCGCGATGGATTCCTACCTAGTCTAGACGCTAGCCGCTAGCATGTCTGCCTAACTAGCCGTGAGCCGCGATGGATTCCTACAGTCTAGACGCTAGCCATGTCCTGCCTAACTAGCCGTGAGCCGCGATGGATTCCTACAGTCTAGACGCTAGCCTGTCCTGCCTAACTAGCCGTGAGCCGCGCGATGGATTCCCTACAGTCTAGACGCTAGCATGTCCTGCCTAACTAGCCGTGAGCCGCGATGGATTCCTACAGTCTAGACGCTAGCCTGTCCTGTCTAACTAGCCGTGAGCCGCGATGGATTCCTACAGTCTAGACGCTAGCATGTCCTGCCTAACTAGCCGTGAACCGCGATGGATTCCTACAGTCTAGACGCTAGCATGTCCTGCCTAACTAGCCGTGAGCCGCGATGGATTCCTACAGTCTAGACGCTAGCCTGTCCTGCCTAACTAGCCGTGAACCGCGATGGATTCCTACAGTCTAGACGCTAGCATGTCCTGTCTAACTAGCCGTGAACCGCGATGGATTCCTACAGTCTAGACGCTAGCATGTCCTGTCTAACTAAATGTGAGCAGCGATGGATTCCAACAGTCTAGACGTTAGCCTGTCCTGTCTAACTAACCGTATGTTCAAGTTTCTACTTCATAACATGGTATCTGACAAAAATTTAGTTAAAACCTTTTTGATGTTTGTATTTATCCCACGTGTTTTTTAAAAGCTCAACAGGGACGGATGGATGCATATACTCTCATGAAGTTGCATTCTTGTAGGACTTGATAATTTCCTTTGCCAAATTTGTAGGAGATTGGGGAATTTGTCATTTCTTGATGACTCTTGTTTCTAATGTGGAATGATTCCTTATTGTCAGACTGACTTGTCACTTTACAAGAAGCAACACAAATGGAGCTGTTTTCATAAATTATTTATCACGATATTTCTTGCTTAATGCTAAATATTAGAATTGTAATTTCATCTTAAAAGGCTAATAAGTATTTTGTTATTGTTTGCATTTCTATATCCTATTTCGTGTTTCCAACTGCATTGTAGAATAAATTTGGGCCTAAATTTGGCGCTAAACTTGTAATTGTTTAATCTGTGCGTACACTCCCCTTTTCGCTCATTATCAATAACCAAACGGCAGTGAAATGTTTCCTGGGCACCTATTAAATTCAAGAATACATTGTATTCGCTCTGCTATAAGGTTCCCACATTTTTCCACAAGAATGCCTCCAAGCACATCCGGGAGCACCACGTGTAGTGCGTTTGGCTCAAAAGCGGACCGATGAATTGCAATCTAACTCGAAAACTAATAAACATATAATACTCAATGAAACGCTGATCATAATCACAACATCAGACCAACTCTGTCATTTGTTTGCAGAATTTATGTCCTAAAATTAAGAGAGTTGTTTAACAAACTATCATTAAAATATTGGCACAGTTCACTATTTGTTACGAGGGAGGAGTGCAGAGAAAGGGACAGCCAGGTGTTAGAGAAGCACGTGCACAAGTATCGACCAAGTTATTGATTCATCAACCTGTGCTGTGCCGTCTCCATCCTTTCCCCTTTCTCTGCACTCCCCCTCGTAACAAATAGTGAACTGTGTCAACATTTTAATGATAGTTTGTTAAACAACTTTTTTATTTTTAGGATATAAATTCTGCAAAAAACTCACAGAGTTGGTCTGACGTTTTGATTATGATCAGCGTTTCATTGAGTATTTTCTGTTTATTAGGTTTCGAGTTAGATTGCAATTCATCGGTCCGCTTTTGAGCCAAACGGACTATACCTGTCACAACATTCTGCTTTCAAGAGATTGTTTCGTTATAAGATATCTATACTGTATATGTTCTTCCATAACATACATTCTCCCAGTCCATGCCACTAAAGTGAGATAATCTAAAAGAACAGCCATCCATTCAAGTACCCGTTAACTATTTTAAAGTTATTAGTCTGTGCATTTCGGTTCAAATTAAAAATACATATTCACACTGTGCGTTAATAAACAAAATCGAACCTTTGGCTCCACGAATCACAAATGACTACAAAAATGATATATTATAGAAAAGAAAAACACTCCAGAACATGTGGCAGAAACACTTTCCATGAGGTGGGTCACAAGTTCATGTACTTTTAAGTAGTCCGTCACAAGAAAAAGTTCCCTGTTTCCAAAAGTTTAACTCTGTTGTTCTCATACAACACAGTGAACAATAATGCGAATATAGCAGGGGCGGATACAGCATTTTTAGAAAGGGAGGGTGCATACTATTGAGAAAAGGGAGGGTGCACATTTCATTTTCACCCGAGTTTCAATGGTCATCAAATAAAATTTCAGAACAAAAGGGGTGTGTGTGTGTGTGCGCACCCCTGCACCCCCCTTCTGGATCCGCCTATGCATAGATGAACAAAGTCATACCACCGTTACATTCCAACGCGTCATCGCCGTTTTATACCGTTTTAATTTTTTACACATCCCGGTAGAGACGAGATAGAAAGGTATTGTCTGCACAATTAATGTAGATCATGAACATCTCAGGAAAACAGAAAAAAAATACAATGAGACTGAGTTCAACGTTTAGTGGTGTTGCGGCCGCTGTTTCCAACGCATCCACACACGCTCCGACCACGGCAGCCCTATATAAATATCCCCAATCCTGTGCTGGTTCGCCTGACCCAGAGCGTTTGCGCACCTCGTTGTCGTCGCTCGAAGACGAAAGAACTAAAAAGTCTTGGGAAAGGTGCAAATGAGACCAAGCTGAGAATCCGGACAACCAGTCTGCGCCAATGCTGTGGAGGAGTTTCCCCATGCTATCACTGGAGAGCGACTAGGAAGACATCGCCGCTGTGAGCTGGGCCTCGTCTCGCATATCGCAATTTACCATTGCAATTCAGCAAACAGGCTGCAGCAGCCTATGTAAATGCTTCTCCTAAAATTTGTAGATTTAACCTGAGCTTACTGACATAATGCGACACAAAGTGCAGATTTCTGAACGCATACATTAGGTACAACTTACCTATGTGTATCATCATTGTCAACTAATCATTTTTCGCGGGCATAGGGTGGTTATCAGGCCCTGGACCGTGTTTGCAGAGGGAAAAAACATCCTCAATTTGCAATAAGCAAACCCATGATCAGTGAGCCGTTTGAGCGGCTCTCCAGAACCCATAAAACAATTAGCGTCTAATTAGTGGTTTTGTTCATAACTTCTCTGTGTCATTTTACAAACTGATGTATCAACAACAGAAAAGTGTTATAGACGCATCCCATATCACATCGTATATTCACGGTTCTAAAAAAATATCCATTTTTGAAACTTTTCTTTTAAAGGGGTTTTGAAGCTTTTAACGTTCTCATTTGATTAAAACAGTTTGCATAATATTCCATAAATGCTTCTGAAAATGTTATGTTTATCTGTTTGCGATATATCACAAACAAATAATAGTAATTAAAATACACCTGCCGTGTATATGCCGTCTATATGTGAAGCGTCAATACGATCGATATCGGTTCCAATGACACGGGCCGGGTTTACAAGTCTGTTTTCTATAATCGTCTTGAAAATGAAATAATGCACGCTGATACCAGTGAAGATATTCACAAAGATATGTATCATAGCCTTAATTCACACATAAAAAACGTTTTGGGATGTGTTTACAAAATCCATGTGCATGCCGATGAAACTGGGCGCTTCCGATAACACCTAACACATGAGGGCTTCAGGCTCCATTTGATTAGCTGAAACAGTGTCGCGCACGCTTGCAAGGTATTCTGTAAAACAGCACACACGGCTAATGCGAGCACAAGCTGACATGTATTCTCGGAGATCCAATATCCAAACAACACTGACCATGAAACTCATGTTGGTTTATCCTCACTGTGCTGGCAGCCTGTAGAGGATTAGTGATGTTGTTATAAGGAAAGGGATCGTCTCATGAACTAAACTCATGGCCCAGCGACAGATTCCAAACTGATAGATGGTTAGACTGATATCATTTCACTAATTATCCATGTTCAATTAATATCACTGAATAAAACGCATGTTGTTAAAAGCTATATATTACACAGGAAAATGAGTTCATGAGTTCTAGGGTTCATTCCTAATACGCAAGGTGGTCGTAATCTTGTCTATCAAGGTTATAAGTTCAGAATACGGAAGAGACGCAACACCTGTGTACATTGATCATGTTGCAAGGCGGGCTGTAATGCAACCATCAAGCGGGTGCCAGGACCACAAATCATGTCCAAGGCTGGCATGCAAGACCATATTGGCCAGAACCATTCCAATATATATATACTGTAGATTCATTGATCTGATCAAGAGCGAGCAGAGCCACACTGAGATGACAATAGTTCAGATTCTACATGGTGCTAAGCAGGCCTAAAAAAAGAAGGAGTATCGACACATCGATGATGAAATCCTGCGTCAGAAGACTCTGCTTGCCAATCGCTCCAATTGTTTAACAACCCCATGACATCTTCCTCTAAAGCTGTTATCTACGAATGTATGAAATCTCATTATGATATCTCCTTACTGGAACGTAAATTAGGAACAAAGCACTGTAATATTTTAATCAAATTTAAAACCGCCAACCATAAATTACCTATTGAAACAGGTCGCTGGGAAAATATTCCCTCAAATAAACGATTCTGTCCGTCATGTCCTCCCCAACTCGGAGATGAGTTTCATTATTTATTTCAATGCAATAAATTTACTGCTCCCAGAAATATGTATTTAAAGAATTATTATGTAAACAACCCTAACTATTACAAAATGTCAGCCCTATTTGAAACTCATAATATGAAGCAATTAAGAAATCTATGTAAATTTATTTCCATTATAATGTCTGTCATCATGACATGAATAGTTTACCTGTACATAATTGCTGGATTTGTTTCAAGCCATAGCCTAAAAGTGATATATTTTTGAAAAATACCCCCATGATGCTTTGCATGTATTTGTAAACTTATGGTAATAAAAAGGATGATTGATTGATTGATTGCAAACGGTGTGGAAACTTGGATGTAATTTGCTGATTCTATGTCACATTTAGTTGGATGTTTTAGTCATGTGTTTCAGTGCTTACATAAAATGTAGTTCATGCAGTGCTGTGAAGTCCAATGCTTATTTTTTCTTGTAAAGTTTTGATATTTTGTATGAGTGTGTGTATATATAGAGTTAATATAAATTGTATGTTTTATAAAATAAGTACTATTGAGTATGTTATTGTATTGAAAAATATAAGTTATTCTTTGTGTCACATGTTTATACTGATACAGTCCCTAGTAATCCCTTTGTGTTGCTATTTGACCTGCCTGGTGGCTTCAGTAATTATAAACAAAAAGGTGCCTGCACTATGAGGAGACCCCATCAAGTTAAAATATTACCTTTATCATTATGTTCGCAAAACTTTGTTGCAATACTTCAATTAAATATTCCACATTAAAGTTCTATATCAGTTTATTTATCTGTAAACCATTCGCATACAGCCATACACAATGAGGACTGGGAGCCTGAAACAATGGTGTAACAGCAACTAACAAGGTGATGTCGCACACACAGAGCTAGTATGAATTCATTATATACGCACTTCGGCAGAAACCTTTCAGTCAATATATCACAATATGTATTGCAATATCTCTTAAGTTATTACAATGTGAGAATCAGCCCGAATATTGGTTATATGTCAGTATCTGACTGTCTCTCGGAATACATGTGTACTCAGAATATAACAATTTACAGACACTCGATGTACTCACTCTTCAAGTTACATTGAACATGACTCATGGTTCTCTGCTATTTCAAACCGGTTCTTATTCCAGATAACAAACATGTCAGCTACCAGTGATACGATGCCTATACAATGTGTGGTGCTTGGTATGACTTGTGCCCAGCACGAGAACGGAACAGGGTGACACGACATGCACACAGTTTAGTCGGTTTTATTTCCACAGCAGAAGCGAGTATTGATTTCGTCTGGCCTGATTTATTACGAGGCCCTGTTATAAATTGACAAAGCTTTAGCTCACAAGAACACCACTGCAAGGACACACACCTTGTAATCATTTACTCGTCAGGAAAATTGAATTTTATAAAACTTGCGGTGTACATTACGCAACGTTTTTGTAAACTAACCTAACACGGAAACGAGTCTCATGTACGTTTTAAAACTTCGAAGTCCTAAAATGATGAGTGAGTGAGTAAAAATTATCGTCACATTGGCAATACTTCAGCCATATCGTGACGAGAGAACCTTATGCACCAACAAAAAAGTATGAAATATATTTAAAGGTTATAAAATCCTGTCGACAAAGGACAGTACAACAACTATACAACAACAATTGTACTCGCTTAGCCGGACCCCGCGCTTCCGGACACGGGCGGAGAAGTTTCAAACCATTCCCAGAGAATTACAATGAAAAATGATCCAGTTATCCGGACGGAAACACCTGTGCGCATGTGCAAGTGTCACGTCAGTACTCTTTTCCGCATGACTAAGTGTATACATTGTTAATCCCTCAGCAGGCGTTTGATGTAAATTGATTAATTACTCATCAAAACACAAGGGACGCGTGTCACTTAGGAAACGAGTTGATTAGGTTTTGGCAGGTGTGAGAATATCTCATCAGTGACGAAAACACATGTTAACAAGGATTAGGATTAGACGACGAGGCCCAACCAGCAGTTGTCCCGCCAACAGTATCAGAAGCTCTTCAAAACGCCAACAGGTTGCTACAATTCTCATTCTCTTCTCACAGAGGTTACTCCTGCCATTTCTTCCTACGTAACCTCTGTTCTAATACGGCCCTTGCATGGTGTGAGCGTTCAAGACTCGTGATTGGAGGCAATCAGATTTAGTTGTGCAATCAGCGACGTTGTTTCAAAAGTGATCATTCGCAATGCCTCGGTAATTTCCGTATGCTTCGAGAAAACTAAACCTCTTCCCCTGCGCGATGCGCAAACGTTTCTTCTAGACAGATCTCAGTCATGTTATGGCGGATCTGTGGCGTCTCCGTCGCCCTTGTTGACAACGGACAAGCTAGCCATTAAACGTATTGTGTGTAATATCAACACAAGTCCCCGGCAGATGGGGGATATTTGTGGCCCCACATTTGCTTGTGTAAGTCAAGTTGAATCTAAGTCGATGTAACACGTGTTCTGATTGGATAGAAAGAAGGGAGATAATTCGTGTTGCGATCTTTTGCCGCTAGGGGATTTTGTAGGAAGATATGACAAGTAGCCTCTGTGGGAAGAGAATGACAAGGAAGTTAAAAGCAAAGGAAGTGAGCATCCTAACCCCCATTTTGAAATGACGACATTGTTTTACATACAAACAGGCTGTCGACAAGCTTTTTGTCTTGATGATGATAGAGGTGCATTGATGGTGAGCTCACATTCAGGACATTGAGAAAGCGTATACCAGTATTTGGAATGTGATGTTGGTGAGTAGTGTTCGATGCTTCAGAATGTCTCGTCGCTGATTTTCAGTCCAGTGGCGTAATATTTATTAGTTTTGTGTTTGTGACATTTCGCGGTTACTTGACACAAAGGAAATTCTATGGCGTTATGAACTGGGCCGATGTTTAAGTTTTGATATCAGTTAGTCCCTGATGCTGCCGCTTTACACTGGCTGGATATCTTGGTCCATCTCATCTAGACGAACACTGATTTATATCCTCTCCAAACAGAAGTCAAACCAAAGTAGTTATAACCCCAATCACAACTCACATCATACCTATCCTGCAAGGCAGCAAGGGATTTGGAATTATAATTTATGTTTATACAGTGTTGTGATGTTCCTTTTATGCTTTTACATAATCAATTCCTATACAGAACATGGGTGTTTCACCTAGGTGACTTAAAAGGCGATCATAAAAGGTAGTCTCCAAGTGTTTAATTACTTAAGACCCGTGAAGATCCGGGGTAGAATAGGTCTTCAGCAACCCATGTGCTTGCCATAAAAGGCGACTATGCTTGTCGTAAGAGGCGACTAACGGGATCGGGTGGTCAGCTTCGCTGACTTGGTTGACACATGTCATCGGTTCCCAATTGCGCAGACCGATGCTCATGCTGTTGATCACTGGATTGTCTGGTCCAGACTTGATTATTTACAGACCGCCGCCATATAGCTGGGATATTGCTGAGTGCGGCGTGAAACTAAACTCACTCACTCACTCACTTAATTACCTAAGTCTCATTTTCTTAACTATTTCTCATCTCCTGAATATAAGGACACAGATGTCTGTATCTGATGACAGTGATAGGAACTACCGGTCGCCAGCTCGCCAAATGCGACTGAATGTGCATTGGGGCGACCAAGTTTTTTAAAAAATGCACAATTTTGTCGCCAGTCAAAACAGTTCTGGGCGACTTTATTTATCTATACGTGTCAAATAAAATGTATGTAATTCATATGCTTTTTGAGATGTTTTAATCACTTATCAATTGCTTGAATAAATCGCGAATACTTAAAACATCGGGAAAAGTGCGTGCTGTTGACGATAGCGCCATATTTACATCCGGGTCGGCACCGAGTTAATACTGTATTTGATTGGCTCAATAGTCAATCAGGAAACGTCTTGTTTTTACGGCTCGCTTTCCCAACATGGCGGAAGCTTGGCAAAGCCCCCGGCGAGCAAATATGCCAAGTACGTTATAATCTAGATATTTTACCGTGAAATCACATCCATGCAATAATTTGAATATGACTTTCATTCACCAAAACACTGATAGAATTCATTAGTCGGAGCTTTTGTGCATGTATTAGCTCTAGAATTGCCACAGTTATCCAAGTAGGATTGTATCGTCTAAGGAACCATAACTGTCCTGTGCAGTCACGGTCAGGGATAAATCGGCAGCGGGTCCATATCAAAGTTGTCAAGCAGCAAAGTAACAATGTTTAGTGGAAATAATTAAACAAATTGAATAAACTGAAGAATAAAATCAACAACACTACTCATATTAGTCATAAAAGTAGTCAAACATACATGATAACTTACTATTTCCATCTTTATTGAGCGATCGTAGTGTAATTCAAGAGACATCTCGGCTTTCATCGCCTCGAACTTAGAGCTCGGACACGATGTTTAATGGCTAAAATATATGCATAAAGCATTTTTGTCCCAGGTCATAACCTAGCACGATACGTCCACTAAGTTCCATTATATACGTATAGGTGGTGATTTTTTTGCGTAACACGTTCAGAATACCATGATTTTACCCAAAACTTACAGTCTGAATCTATCAGTATAGAACAGCCTTTATGGATAACAACTTCTTTTTATTCGTGACTGCGACGGTTCGATACAGATTCTTGTACCGTTGTCAAGCATAATGGAACATGAAGAAGGGGGAAGTGTATATATACTGGACGTAACAATGTAACAAAGAAAACAACATAATTAACATAATTGGCTAGGCAGAAAGTTGATGAAGCCTGAGAGTAGACAAAGGACAGGCGTGGAAGCCAATGATGTACAAATAATAATGAGATGTTTATACAGCAGAGTTTATACAGTAGATTGGGCTTGGTGGATGAGTGCATCATAACCGGATGGAATGAAGTATCCTTGGTCTCGGTTGATGGTGGGCTTTAACTTCAGCCATTTCCGACCACATCAAAGCAAGCCCCAATCATCAAATAGAGTGGTCTGACATCACCATTCTCTCTAACAAACAAACAGACTTCACTAAACGCAAGCTCACCGAAGCCATCCACATCAAACGCCAAAAGCCCACCATCAACCGAGACCAAGGATACTTCATTCCATCCGCTTATGATGCACTCATCCACCAAGCCCAATCAAGAGTTTCTATCACTGTTTGATACCCTTGATTTAGGACCCAGTCTCAAATCTTTACATTTTCCTGACTTTGCATGTGTTTGTGGCGGGTACCATCGATGTGGCAGGATACGCTCACCTATTCGTGAACAGCTGGTATCATGAGAGTTTCACAGCGGTTCACAGACGTCAGAGACGGACTCTGACTGATTTTCATCTTGTTTGGTTGTCTGGATTGTTCTGTCTTGGTGTGGCGGAAGTACCACTGTGAGTCGACACGAGGCACCAGAACACTTGCTTTTTATGCAAACAGTTCAGTTGGGGTGGAGCATGCTTATCGTCTCGGGCGAATACCCGCGGTGCGTAGACATTGTCTCTCTGTCTGGACTGAAAACCTGTGCAGTTCCGGTATTGCTGTAGCTGTAGAGGTGGCCATGGTGCCGAACCCGTTTGAACCTGGCCTGCGCTGCATTTGTGATCTGTCCGGATCTCAGTAGGTCATGTGTTGACCCTGAGTTTGATAAGGGTTCTGCTGCCTTGTATTAATGCTTGGCGATATGTTGAAAGATCTGGCTACAGTCCAAGCCGAGTCGCAGGCCTGCAGTCAGTCGTGTTTTCACTTCTCATTTTCTGTAAAGTTGCGATGACAGACAAATGAAAACACATTGCCCAACAATTCATGCTGCACTTTAATCTTTAAACCTCACTATCTCAATAGACAACAACATTCGCCGTCGATTCAACGCATAGCCGAAGTTGGCTGCCATAACAGATTTTCCGCCATTTTGAAAAAACTGAAATTTGTGTCGGTTTTCCAGTTTTAATGGAGCCTGTGTTGAAAATCTTCTCCTCCTGAACGGCTAATATTTTGTCATAGGGGGTGTAGAGAGTTTTCACATGACAGGTAAACAACGAACAAAGTTAATATGAAGAAGTCATCATGCATATGACTATGCTGCATTCCTTTAGATGTTTGAATGTAAGGGACCGTTCATAATTTTGCTGATGATGATTGTGTGTGTCTGTGTATGTGTCACTGTGGTCACCCATTTTGTTCTGGGGAGGTAGGGGGACCAGCAATGTACACATGTATAGATCTACTAGGGGTGGATGTGGGGCAGGGCAACAGATAATTTTTCAACATATGGTGTACATACTCCTTATTTTTTCAATATATTTTGAACGCTACCGACTGCGATTGCCATGAATCGGCATGATCGCACACAGGGTCTCATTCATTTAGTGAATACCCGGATGCCCAAACATGGTAATTAAATATTGTACAGTTGATCTATCGAGGAAATTCGGATAAGCTGAAAAATGAAAGATGATCTATCATGAAGCCACAACACCCCTAATTCCGACATTCGGCGGTTCGCTACGTTTACCAAATTAATGAATCATGCGATAAACATATGCCGGACTTCTGATCTGACACATAATTATTGTTTTGAAACTCTGTGTAAAGGAACATACTTACATACACGTACGTGTAAGATGGAAAAAGTATGCAAACCAAGTTGATGGATGTAAAACTCCAGCCGCTGCAAGAAACCGGAAGTTGAGGTGAACTCGGGGTGTGTGTGTCGCTTTTCACTCTCGTTCAGAGACCGCGGTGGCCACTCTCCTACCCAGAGTTCCATGCGGCAAGCCAGCATAGTACCTCTGCCACAGGCCACAAAAATGTGACGATTCGTCACATCTTGCAATGTCCATTCAATATAATGTACAGATTTCTTTTACTTTTTTATTTTTGACGCGTCTAAACATCTAACTTAACATCTTTAATAAAATGAATTAGTTTCACTGAGAAAATATCCCAAAACATGTAACACTATTTCGATTTGCGTAACGATCCTTTGTTTACATAGGTTGTACGGCTCCACGTGCAGACATCGAAGCTGATGGAGACCAAACGATGAAGACGGTTTGATATCTAAATATGTACTGTCATAAACCTTACTGTCCCAGTGGTTGAAGAATATATATGTAACAATGTTAAACATTATGAAGAGAGCGCCGAAAAGCTTTCGTGAGTCCAGTCTCTTCTTATATTGTGAATATGCGCGTTTGATTTCAAACAAGAGAAAAGTCCGGTCACGTGATATGCAAATTAGCCTGTGGCAGCGATGTTATGTTAAGTCATAGCTGTGCCGGAGGGTGCGCGGTGGCGGGCTATATTTATTGCGTGGTACACCATCTCATATCGCGCGTATTATTCCGTGTACGGTTACGGTTATTTTGTGTGCGCGGCGCAAAATACACGTGCGCGGCTAGCGTGTCCCTCTCATCGGATGCAGATTAATGTATTTAGTGCTAAATATTAGAATTGAAATTTTATCTTGAAAGGCTAATACGTATTTTGTTATTGTCTGCATTTCTATATCCTATTTCGTGTTTCCAACTGCATTATAGAATACATTTGGGCCTAATTTGTAATTGTTTAATCTGTGCGTACACTCCCCTTTTCGCTCATTATCAATAACCGAACGGCAGTGAAATGTTTCCTGGGCACCTATTAAATTCAAGAATACATTATATTCGCTCTGCTATAAGGTTCCCACAGTTTTCATCAAGAATGCCTCCAAGCACATCTGGGAGCACCACGTGTACCCATCAACATTCTGCTTTCAAGAGAGTGTTTCGTTATAAGATATCTATTCTGTATATGTTATTCTATAACATACATTCTCCCAGTCCATGCCACTAAAGTGACATAATCTAGAAGAACAGCCATCCATTCAAGTAGTTAACTATTTTAAAGTTATTAGTCTGTGCATTTCGGTTCAAATTAAAAATACATATTCCCACTGAGCGTTAATAAACAAAATCGAACCTTTGGCTCCACGAATCATAAATGATATATTATAGAAAAGAAAAACACTCCAGAACATGTTGCAGAAACACTTTCCATGAGGTGAAGTCACAAGTTCATGTACTTTTAAGTAGTCCGTCACAAGAAAAAGTTCCCTGTTTCCAAAAGTTTAACTCTGTTGTTCTCATACAACACAGTGAACAATAATGCGAATATAGCAGGGGCGGATACAGCATTTTTAGAAAGGGAGGGTGCATACTATTGAGAAAAGGGAGGGTGCACATTTCATTTTCACCCGAGTTTCAATGGTCATCAAATAAAATTTCAGAACAGGGAAGGAAATTTCCCTTCTGGATCCGCCTATGCATAGATGAACAAAGTCATACCACCGTTACATTCCAACGCGTCATCACCGTTTTATACCGTTTTATTTTTTACACATCCCGGTAGAGACGAGATAGAAAGGTATTGTCTGCACAATTAATGTAGATCATGAACATCTCAGGAAAGCAGAAAAAAATATACAATGAGACTGAGTTCAACGTTTGAGTGGTGTTGCAGCCGCTGTTTCTAACGCGGAACGCATCCACACACGCTCCGACCACGGCAGCCCCATATAAATATCCCCAATCCTGTGCTGGTTCGCCTGACCCAGAGCGTTTGCGCACCTCGCTGTCGTCGCTCGAAGACGAAAGAACTAAAAAGTCTTGGGAAAGGTGCAAATGCGACCAAGCTGAGAATCCGGACAACCAGTCTGCGCCAATGCTGTGGAGGAGTTTCCCCATGCTATCACTGGAGGGCGACTAGGAAGACATCGCCGCTGTGAGCTGGGCCTCGTCTCGCATATCGCACTCTAGCTTTGTCGCAAGGTGGCGCGCGCATAGGGAGCCAGGAACCAGCTTATGCAAAAACACAGCTATTTTTAGCACAGGTTTTTCCAGCAATATATTGGAGGTTGTATGGACGTAGCCGAGAGCCGCGATGCGGTCCTATACAGTCAAGACATGACCATGCATCGCGATGCAGGGTCATGTCTTGACTGTATAGGACCGCATCGTGGCTCTCGGCTAGTATGGACGGTGCGCTTGTCAGCGAAGTTCCTAAAGATAAAAGCAATCAGTAAGTGTCGACGGATTTAGACATGTTTGTAATCTTCATTATATCACAATTAAATGTCGGGTTTATCTCGAGAAGGACTAAGACAGTGGGTATTGCAATATACATGCAGTGTAGGTCACAGGGGCGTGTCACGCTTTGAAACAGCGTTAGAAAGACATATAGGTATATAGACCCTACCCTAGTACTATATAAAAGGAAAGGGATGTAACGACGGAACCACCCCATCCTCAATCAAAGTTAGATTTCACCACATAAACTAGTTTTAAGGCCCCGTCGAGGCCTACGGGTCGAAATCGAGATGATTTCCCTACAAAATGAGCTATAAATGGTCACAATCGAATCATTATTTCAAAAGTTATACGCCACAACTCACCGAAAACAGCTACCTCCGCAATTCCAAGCCAAAATCATGGATCACCCAAGACAGCGAACACTCACCTGTTAAATTCGTTTATTAATCCCAGTCACGTTGACAGCACCTATGTAGGGCTAGATTCGATCGGCAGCGGCATTCAACGGGTCTGAAAACGTATTGCAACATCTACAAATCATTTCCTCGACAGTAAGTAGGCATTTTCTCCAAAACCATCGGCAATCTACTCACTTGTTGGCCATAGATACCCTTGACATGTAAGTGACATGAGCAGTAAATTGGTAAGAATAATTTTAGAGGTTAAACATTTATAAATATAAATTCCTAAAATGAATCCATATCGAATGCATTTTTACAACCTCTAAAATTATTCTTAACAATTTACTGTTCCGTACATCATGCAAAATAGAAGGAATATTGCAAAGTTCATATTTCGCGCCCATTAGCAAACGATCTTACAGCACTCTCCTACCCAGAGTTCCATGCGGCAAGCCAGCATAGTATGTTAAGTCATCACTGCACCGGAGTGTGATCTTACAGTAGATATATTTTCCACCAATCGGATGGCCCAATTCAGTTTCGGCGGATCTGCTCAGATCACTTGAATGTCAAGGCCATCTATGGCCGACAAGTGAGTATGATTGCCGATGATTTTGGGGAAAATGCCTGCTTACTGTCGAAGAAATGATTTGTAGATGTTGCAGAAAGTTTTTACACCCGTGGAATGCCGCTGCTGATCGAATCTAGCCCTACATAGGTGCTGTCAACGTGACTGGGATTAATAAACGGATTCTACAGGTGAGTGTTCGCTGTCTTGGGTGATCCATGATTTTGGCTTGGAATTGCGGAGGTAGCTGTTTTCGGTGAGTCGTGGCGTATAACTTTTGAAATAATGATTCGATTGTGACCATTTATAGCTCATTTTGTAGGGAAATCATCTCGATTTCGACCCGTAGGCCTCGACGGGGCCTTAAAACTAGTTTATGTGGTGAAATCTAACTTTGATTGAGGATGGGGTGGTTCCGTCGTTACATCCCTTTCCTTTTATATAGTACTAGGGTAGGGTCTGTATACCTTTATGTCTTTCTAACGCTGTTTCTAAGCGTGACACGCCCCTGTGGTGTACGTGACTGATAACGAAAGTAGCAATAATGTCGGGTAGTACAGCCTAAAGTTGGTGTGTTACAGAAAGGTGAAATAAGGCAGAAGAATTAGATTATTGTAGGTTTATAATCATAAAAATCGCGGAACGTAGAATATTTTTTAAACCGCATTTATGTGTACATTTGTAATCGTTCTCAGACATTGGGCTGGTGGTGGATACAAGTGAAATCGGACTGGTTACACCCCATTTCTATATCCAGGGATATCACTATGGGCAGGGACATGGGTATTTTTACCCATTGAAATACAAATACCCATTAAATTTTAACTTGGGGAGAAATTCCCATTACTCATGCATGCTTGCATTACAATATGTAAATAATATAGAAATAACCGATACTTTCTTCTGAAAATCCCGTTGTTCAGAGTAAGGAAGAGATTTCCCCCCATTGACCATTTCCTCCAGAGTGATCCCAGAGTGATCCCTGTATATCATAACCTCATAGCATAGAGTATTGGTCGTGGTCTGGCTGTTAGCACTGAACTTGTAAACATAGAGGGACGGCCCTCCCCAACAGTTTATCACTAACCATCACTACGGCTTGGCATGTAACTGATACACATTGACCCCCTGCTGCTAACTTCCCTACAGTGTACATGGACAGCTCCAATAAACTGATTACAACAATCTTAATTTTTATCTTATCTCACATTTGCACATGTCAACTGACAACATCGCAGAACATGTATCATTCGCAAAATGCGTGTCGTCATAAGCCTGGAATATTTGTTTCAACATTCGGCTTGACCATGGACGACTTCATTCATTCCGACTTGGACCTCGATACTTACTTGGAGAATTTACAGACTACGACATGACAGAGACTATAAACCAAAAATACAAAAATCAAACTAACCCAGTCAGGTAAAGGCAGTTTTAACATTACAGTTGCCAATATCCCTGATGCTCGCTGAACGTATCATCACATGGCTAATCTCAAGATTTACTTGCAAGTATTCGTTGGCACAAAACGAGGGTGTGGTCAAGCAGTCGATGAAAGTAACAATTCCTGCGAAATTATAAATAAAGTGCAGATTTGGAAGCGTTGGCCAATCAGAGGACTTGCTTCGACCACACCCCTGTTGTGTGTGGACATATCGTCATCCATTTGTGTCAAGATCATTTAGTTGAGAGTCACAATCGGTTTTCAATCGACTTGCAGAAATAACAATAAAGTATTGGTAGGTGTCATTAGTGTTGCTCGATAGGCCAATCATCCATGATTATGTTTACATAAAGTTTTATTCGATTGCATGCGATGGTAGCGTAGCGATCGGCAACGCAGTTGGGTAGGGTGCACCCTAGAAGTGTCCGGCCTTGTCATTATGTATTGTACTGTGAAGCATTTCGAGTTTGGGTGTCATCTCAAAAGCAATATGTTTTCAATCATGAATCCTCGGAAAGACACGAGTTAAAGAACCACTAAACTTTGTTTTTTGTTACTCTTTTAACCATTACATATGAAAGATTTGTGGTTAGTCTTATGCGGAACACCAAATTTATTCTTTAAAAACTTGTGGTTATTTAATACCGAGCGATTAAAGTTGCCAAAAGTCGCCTGCTTCCCTCTCGCCCGCCAACGAAACCACAGACAGGTTACGTAACTCTGTCGCCGGAGCACTGCAGTGACGTCATATGAGGAACGATTTTCAGTTAGTTGTATAGAAAATGTGTAGCACGCTCATCATTTTGATGATTTCTCGACATCAACGACGACATGCCGAATCGTTGCTTTGTCGTCAATTGCTCCTAGGGGTCGGGCGATGGTGTCCCCATGCACAGATTTCCACAGGACCCCGCAGTTCGTGCTAAATGGGTTATGTTTGTGAGTGCGAAGCGAGCGTTGTGGAAGCCTGAAACGATATCTTACTTGTGTTCAGATCGCTTCACGGAAGTTAAAGGATCAAAACTACTTACTAGTTGTAGTAAAATATGCATATGATTGATGACCATAAAGATTTTCTAAGACACAACTTGTAACATAACGATTTCTTCCTCGGAAGTGAGGTTGTGGTCGAAGTAACAATAATATTGTAAGTAGTATTATATTGACACCCACCTCGCTGCCACGAGAGAAATTGTTATGTTATACGCTTTGTCATGCAAAATCCTATTGGCCATCAATAAAATACATATTTTATTACCAGTAGAAAAGTAGTTTTGATTTTGTAACTCGGTGGAAACAAACCTAAATACCATTTATCCTCAGACTGGCGGATGTTCCCGATAGGGCGCCGCCATTTTAAAAATAAAAAATCTGTTAGAATTAATGAGATTATAGTTTGTTTTCACTGCTAGAAAATCAAGACTACTTTCTACTCGTAGTTAAATATGTATTGGAATCATAACCAAACGGATTTTGCATGACACAACTTATAACATAACGATTTCTTCCACGGAAGCGAGGTGGGGGTCGAAGTCACAATACTGCGCGATAAATTTCTTGCTACATTCCCATGGTTAATGTCCACTCACCAGTATGTAGATACTAGTCAATGTGCGTCTTTATATTTGGTCTTATAATCCTAATTAGTTTATTATCATACTTGTATGCATTTTGAAACTAAATAAAAGCAGACGATCTGCTGATACTTATGGTGAATTTATAACAGAACTGTAATATCTAGACATTTTATAGTTTGCCAATGTGAATCATAATTCGCACACACACCCTAGTGCATGTTGTCTGTCTCATTACACTTCACGGCGAAAACAATGATTCTGTTGAATGCTACGACAAATGAATAAAACAAAATGCAAATATTAAAATTAAAACAGATTAAAGTTATAGGAACAATATCAGGCCATTACCTTGTTCGAGGAATGTATCCATCAATATCCACAAAACTGTTCCAAATGATGTGTCTTTTAACAGTTTAATATACGAAAAAGTGATAAATCTTTTCAGGTATTGGTGTATAGTCTCATTGGTCACCCAAGATAGCACACCTGGCAACCAATTGCATAATGTCCGCCTTTCTTTAAAAACAGTAATTTAGTTAGCCAATAATGGGCAATCAATCAATGTATTGCCGGTTAATCCTTTGAAAGAAGGACGTTGTTTTTACGCAGACACCGACACGACAGAGTGTATTCAGTATAGATTAGTAAATCTACATACATAAACACTACCTTTTGACAATTCCGCTGTGTAAGATAAAAGTAATTAATCAATCACCGTGTTATCGGTTAATCCTTTGATCGATGTTTATAATGTTGAATATTTACTCCAGACACAAGAAATGCCAAATGGGAACCTTTGTCGGGTAATTTAAGTGTGTTACCACTAATTATACCTGTTATAAATTCATTAACTGACCATCAAGTGAATGATGACAAATAACATGTGTAGTATTAATTGCTGTATTGCATGTGAAAACTTATGGGCCGACACTGTTTTGAGAATACAAACAGATTTTTACATGACATGATTAAATATCGAGGTAAAAAACACAGAAATGGGATCAATTTGGATCAGTCATTATACAAATAGGGCCTAACGACACCAATCGATTTTGACAGAATCGTCTATGAAAACAAGTTGTAACTCGAAACTAGGCAAAGCAGGAGACAAAATTAAATGACAGTAGATTGTGAGAACATATAGCTTTCATTTTCCACAACAATTGTCACGATTTCAGGTTTATACAAGCCTGTAAACAACATAATTTAACCCCTAAAATGTAGATGAATTCTGCACAGGCCCTCCAAGCTATTCCTCATATGACGTCACAGAGTCGCGCCGCTCTGATTGGTTGAAATTTCGTTCGCGGGTGAGAATTGTGCACTGTTGTCAAAAGGTCGATTTAAGCCAATTAAAGGTCGAAATGAGTAGTTTTAATGACGAGGTTTCATTTATAACGATGCGAGTTAGTGATTTATGTATTTTTACCCCTAGGGTTTATGTGACCTTTAAAACATGAAATGATACAAATCTGTACACGATCTAAAATAAATTCGTAAACTGATATTTTAAATGTCCATGAAGTGAATTATACATTGGATTTTAATTTCCATAACTTCTTCTCATGTAATTTATTACATATTAAATTTGATCATTTGCGACCCTATGATGGATGCATCTCAGTCAGGTTCAATAGTTGGTCAAGTTCTGATCCAAATTGCAAAATTTATTTCTCTGAAATAAAATATGTTTAAAACAAATGACCGAGAGGTAATTTGGAGCAGTTATCATCAGATGTGCATACAGGAAGATTGTATTTCAAGCATGCACACCTGTATAGAAGAAGTCAGCAGCCGTCACATCAGACTTATTCACATCTTCACCATGTGTTTGTTAGACCGCATCATTCACACGCTCTTTCACTTTCTTTCGGAATCGATGAGGACAGCTGATGGTAAGCAAGTAAACCATATCAGTGGAAATGACCAAGCTGCGCTATTTTACATTTCTGGATATATTGTCCATAAGAAGACAATAAGTGGCCAAAACATCCAGGCTCTAATCGATAGCCTCCATACAGGTACAGAGTCCAAAGAAAACTACATTCGGACATTTTCCAGATGGACATTTGTGGCTTCTTCCGGGCATAGGGTATCTGTGGGTTAATCTCTAGAACTGAAAAAAAGGATATACACAATATTAATATTAAAGATAAAATAATATGAAGTGTTCTAAATACTTTTTAAAATTATGCAATAGTTGGTTGCCAATGCTCTTTCAAACAAGGTCTATCTACTTAATCAAGATGGGAATATTGAACCCTTTGAGAAGCCCTTCCGATGAGTGCCAATGAAAACTTTTTTTTTCCAGGGCATCTACAAAACAAATGATGGAAAGATTTCCGCCCATAGCCCCCGTATATTTTTAATCATTATATGCCTAAGAATATTTGCCTATGTTTTTTTTATAAACAGCCTGTACCTAAACCTAAACCTTAACCCTAAAATCTAACCCCAAACCTAACCCTAAACCCAGACAGAAGTCCCAGCCGTTGTCCGGAGGCATTTCCAAGAACGACGTAGATAATAAGGGTAGAACCTGGTATGACAGTGATCCACGAGTCTGGGACTTCACTATATCGTTTTAAATAGAGCCCTTTCGTTGTGTCTTCCGAGTGAGGGACTAGCATATAACCCGTTTGATCTGGTAGTGGTGATGCGTACATTCCCTTTTTATGAAACGGAATAAAACTTCCCAGTAGAATCCCATTGTTTTTTAGTTCCAGGATATTACGATCCTGATCCATGACGAGATAGGGGTAGGTCAGGACGATATTGATGATCCAGTTCAATTCGATGATGACTTCTTGTCGTTGGTAGACATTGTTTTGTAATTGCAATACGTACAAGGCGTCTTCCGTACCGGGTTTGTCGAATCCTTTGATTCGGGTTTGACACGTCGCCCATGGTTATGCTTGTATTATGGAAGAGTCTTCAATAGACCGATCCAGTCTGTCAATCAAACTGGCGCATGCGTCAATTATGGCCAATCAGCAGGCCGGGCGCGCTTTGTGGATTTGTCAGACTTATTTCCGGGGTCAAACGATGCCTCGGAAGCGATGTGCTTCGTATTATGCCATTCACATTCGCTATATCTGTTACATATTGCTGCGATTTGATGTGTACCATTATGGTCGAGACAAAAGATTTGCTGCGGATCAAGGAGCGCGATATGCCTCACGATCAATGAAATGCCTGCACCATCGCTCACGAAACCTACGTCTGCTTGAGGGTGAGAATTTGCACGAATTTACAAACTTTCGCACATGTGCAAAATCATTACCAATAGATGACAACAAATAGCACTTTAAGACTTTGCAAGTGTTATAAACACGGGCAATTCTTGTAACTACAAAATTGTTTTTGCTTAACGTGTTTTGTCAATACTGGGCATTGAGTTGGTACACATAAAGCTGAAATGAGACAGGCGAGAAAGCCATGACACAATGTAAACAAATCTGAAAGCGATCTGATTTCGGTTACGGTCGATCGAAATAGCAGAACTTGTTACATTAAAGAACAATGTGGTGAATGTTGTTACCATCGCCCTTAAATATTGTTAAATTTGTCACACATTATAGGATGTTTTAAAGTTTCAAAAACACAATCTGAAAGCCTACAGTACAGCATCTGTTATTAATGCAAAATATTCCAGAAATAATACTTTTTATTCAAACGGAAATATAGTCAGTGTCAGCAGTTGCCTATCAGGCAACATCAAATAACAAAATTATTTCAAATGAGTGTCTATAAAACCATGCCATAAATATTTCAGAATTTTTATAAAGAGATGGGACCTTGAATTGAATTACGTTACTCCATGTGGATCAGGGACGAAAACTATGTGAGAAAGAATAGTGACTTTCTGGAATATTGGACGGAGTGAAATAAAAGTGTATTTCTTAACTATGAGAACATTATTTCTTTTGAATTTTTGTTACAACATAATTCATTTAACATGTAGGGGAGGCGCACTGGTACATTTTAGGAGTAATAACATAACTGTCATTTTAATTATAATTCACTGGAAATGATAGCAAGGTATGTTTTAGAATCTTGCGTCCTTAAGTAAACATCGAAAGGTAATAAAAAATAAATAATAATTATAATTAATTATAAATAACTACTTAATTGACCCTGACATATCAGTTTCTCCTGCTGTAAGATATCTTTGATTTTAAAATAATATATTTACAGAGGTTTATACTAGATTACTAATCAAGCAAACACTAAATTTGAAAGAAATAGGTCACACCTGGCAGGTGTTTCTTGGAACAGAATAACTTACAAAATTTTTTGACTAGTCATGTAAATTGTTTTATCCCAGATTTGATGTAAAACTTTTAGAAATCATCAGGATGGTTACCATTTGGAACATTTGAAATGAGCTTCATATTAAATGGTGGTTTTGGACACTGTTCAAGGTTTATGAATGGAAGTTGGAAAGCTTCAGGACATTTTGTAGGAGGTGAACGTGTGTTTTCTTGTTTTCTTAAACTTTTATTTTGTTACCAATTTAGAAACAACTTAAATATATTTTTGATGACACTAGTAAGTATCTGAGAAAAGGAAATATATCAAAATTAGTGTTATGCCCCTTAGGGATATGGTCTCAGATCTTATAAAACAAAGATTATCATTGTTTAAGAAGCAATAATGACAATATGTAATTTTATTGACGAAAAGCTTTGAACTTAGGATATATTCTTTACACCTTATTTACATTAGTAGTTAGTAGTTAAATATCTATGAAGAAAAAGCAGTATACTTGTATTTTGTGTAACATTCTATTTCAGTGGTAGTTAATTGTTTGGATAACTGGATACCTTTTTCAAAGATTTTGCATCACAGGTTTCCTATGTCTGGAAGATGGGTCAGTGTACAGGTGAAGACTTGGATCTTCTTTGTGTTATTGTGGTGTGACATAACTGTACGTAAATGCTGGCAGTTCATGAAGCCGGTATTGTCGAAGTTTGTAAATTATGATACCACAACAAAGTACACATAGAAAAATATATTGGAAAGGATGATTTAAAAATGGATTTCCTTATATTCAGTGTCATTTTAGGATGGTGTACAGATTTTGAAGAGAGAAATTATACTGAGAATTAGCAGATTAGCTGCTGAATATTTGCTTCTGGGTATGTCCAGATACATCCATGCAAACATACTGTTTACAAGCCCAATAACATTTTTCCAGATTCTCAAATAGGATATCCAGTGATTTATTTGTTTACAAATATTGACAAATAAGGTTGACGAAGTAGTAGACGGGACACATTTTTCTTCTTAGTTCATTAAAAGGTAGAAACCCATGTTTTCACATTATTGATTTAACTAAATTTGAAGAACGTATAAATAAATAAAGGCGCCACGCGCAGTTTTGACAATCTATTTATATATATCTCCAACGATCTCCAACTGTGTTCACGGTTTTTGTAATATTACGATGGGAATTTTTGAAAAAAACAAAACAACATAATTCTGTTACCCTTTCCCTGCTAATATCTTAGACGGATGTGAATTGCCAGATATGTTATTTGGTTCGAAAGGAAACACGTTCCACACTCAGCAGCTGGCCGAGACGATTTTTCATCGAGCATGCAACTCATTTTCACTCGCCAATTACAATCTGTCAACTAAAATATATTAAAAATAAAGTACGTATAACTTTCCTCTTTAAATATCATTCTCAAACGACGGATACCAACGTACTACAAGCAGAATTCATCAACAACGTTCACAATCACGTACGTTTCGCCGGCGGTGACGCCATTGTGATTAGTCCGTGGTTGTCCCCCCTAACGTCAAAAACGAAGTGGGCGGGGCTTATCGGCCGGGACTGGATCGGTCTATTTGAAGTCGAATAAAAATCAAAATATCCCGCGCACACAAATACACTTCACAGTTTCGAATTCTGCGGGAAATTCCCTGTTTCTTGATACCATCCACTATTATTTTAAACAAAGCTCAAGTGCTGAAAATGACCTTACAAAATAGGCTTCATCGAAAATGGCGACATTTTTGACACAGTACGAAATCGCGATTCACAGCGTTATTTGCTGTATGTTTTGAAATGTGAAAATCGGATAATTACTGTGAGTATTGAATTTCAAAAATAACATATTTATGATCACTGATATCAGTTTTACATGATTTCGCTAATTATAATTCTGAAACGTTGCCGATGAATCTAGAATCGGTTGGGATGTTTTCGAAAATGCACTTACACGAACACCGTAGAGCGCTTTCCGCCATATTGGATAGTGTTTACAAAATCACGTTTCGCGAAGGCCGGTATTGAGACGCCTATTGCATCACGTATATTTCATATTCGCTTCGAAAAATGCATCACTGAATTCCCCATACATTTTAGAATCAATTTGAAACTGGTCTGTGTCACCAATAATAACTGTCTAGATAAAATGAGACGAAACATATTGGGTGTGAAAACGAACGCTGTGCTTGAAAGACTGCGTTTGTGTGAAATGTAAACAAAGACAAATTCCAATTTTACACTGCGTAGCATTTTCTGAAATTTATCAACATTCATCCGTCTATTCATTGCTTGCAATGTCTCAATACCTTTAGAATATACATGGAAGAGTATCGTAACAAGAAATAGGAAATTATAGATAGAATGCAATGGTTGATAATTCATAAGAAATTGTCAAAGTTTCCGTGCAGCGGCGGTGACGCCATGACTGACAAATCACGCAGAACGACAGCAACGGTAATGCATTTCTGTCCTTTTCTCTTATATATAGTGAAAACGATACAAACATATAACAATACACAGATAGTCAGAATCATTCGTGATTGCCCATCTCTGTTATGTACAAACGATCCCTGAAATAGTGGAAGAGATTTCATAAAATCCTGTGTACCCTTGTCAGCAAAGCCGCCATTTGTAAGAAATCAGTCAGCAGTAGTGATGTCATACGTCAACATTGTTCTACATATTAGGCAATTTCTTTGAGGTGAAGGTCGGTTGAACAAGAGTAAACACAATCGCCATATCCTTCCGTTACTACTGTCCAGTATTATGATGTATATTTTGCGGATAAGTTTGGATACTTTTCACGAGAGCAACTTCAGTATCTACTATTTAGCCTTCAGTTCAATATCATATCATACGTGCATAGGGTTTACGGTGTTTATTCTTTGAAAGTTTTTGATTGTTTCGAATCATATTTACATTAAGAAATTGACATATTTATTGCAATACACCATATTTCCGGCTAATACAAGTGTTAGAAGATCAAACGTAAGCCATAACTGCAACTACTTTTAGTTCCCTATGATGTACAATATCACGCCTGGGATCGGCCGTAATGCCATGCAGACACGAACCAAGATATAATTGAACCCATATGCAAAACCGGATAATGATAATGACAATGATTTATATGCGGCATGAAAGAGCGCAATACCATACTAAAGCGACCAGTCTTACTATTTGTATTTCTGGTGTCGTTATCGTTAGTAGACGTATAGCAGCGCGCGTTTGCGTTGAACGTTTTACGATTCTTCCATTGTTTCATTCACCACATTCGACACAGATGACATAACTGAAGCTATAGAAATTGCCGGTGAAGAATATTCATGTAGTTATTCGACAAATGCAGACCATACTTAATATATTTCATATAGCAAAAGTTATTCCATGCATTATTGCATACGCATGAAGAGAAATAGCTTCATAACATAAACAACAAAACCTTTGTCTCAAACAAATATTGGCAAGTTGTGAAGTTATTTTCTATTTTACCTAAATCAGTGTTGTTCACATATCGCCAAACAAACTGAAGTCAATTGCGCCAGACAAATGGAACAATACTTCATATTTTACAGAATTTCGACATAGCCCAGACGTTTTATACACGAATGGAAGTGAGATAGCAGCACATCAGCATAATATCACCGTTTATCAAACATGATGACGTCAATTGTATCGTTGGGTATTATTTTCAGCACATTTGAAGATATGGTTAATTAGTCAGTTCATATCTGTTGACAGCCCAGGATTTATGGGAATTAAGAATTCATGAAGTTGATAAATCGTTATTGCCACATGGAATACGTTGTTTGTCTTTCAGTGGGCTCAGAAATCATTGCGCGCATTCGTTCTCATTAGAATCTTGAATAATAGTGTGGTTCATCATTAACATAAAATGGGTCGTAATATATGTTCGTGAATAACAATACATTGACCTAGCGTTACGCATAACGGAAAGCAGTGCTCCTTATCATTATACGCATAACCTCTCTGTCGTCGTTTGACGTCATAGAAGAAAATACATTTTGACATTTATTGCGAGTCATTTTAATGTTGATGCGATATCGTTAGTAATAAGACATAAATCAATTTACACTTATTTCTGTTCACAGCCAGGTTGTATTTTTCAATACTTTCTTTCAAAGATGCCCATTGGGTACCCGTAGCACAGCGCTTTTATCGGTGCGCGATAAAAGCGGAGAAATTTACTGTTTTTTAACGCATAACAAAAATTTGGACAACACCGATAAAAGCACTGTGCTACGAATTGTTTAATGAGGCATCTTTACGGAAAGTGTGAGCGAAGAAAATACAGCCTGATATCTGAACGACATAAGTGTATATGAATTGGGTTTATGTGCTTGTGCATCGCGTTATGCGCTCAACATTAAAAATGACTCTCAATAAATGTCAAAAATGGATTTTTTTCTATGACGTCAAACGACGACAGAGAGGTCATACACGTATAATGATAAGGGGGCATAACTCCGTTATGCGTAACACTAGGTCAATGTAACTCAGGTCACTTGGAGAGAATTTGTTGTGGATACAGACGCTATTTGTCGTTATTTTATGTTCATGGTGAACCAAACTATTCCAATTCAAAGTTCCCCAATGTGAACGGATGCGCTTTGGTAGTTTCACAATTTATAAGAAAAGATGACAACGTATTACATGTGAAAGCACGTAATAGCGATTTGAATGGCCCCATCCGATATATAAGTTAGTTCTTAGATTCCCATATTCTCCTGTTTGTGTAGATGTAATTTGACTAATTTTGCATCGTTATTACCAGAGTACTAGCCATATCTTCAAATGTAACGAAATTGCTGAAAATAATACAACATTTTAGTTGACGTCATCGCTTGTTTTATGCATTTTGCGACGTCGGAAAAAGACGACATTGGTATGCTGATTAGTATATATCTCACTTAATTTCCATTCATTGTATAAAACGTCTAGACTTCTATGTCAGAATTTAACACTCTTTAGACAAAATATAAAATGACTGATTTTTCCATTTAAATAGTGTCCTGAATATATCAACAATTAGACAGTTTGACAGCGTGTCTTATTGTGAACAACACGCGCACCTGTTTGGCATCAATTTAAGGTAAATAGAAAATAATATTTCACAACAATCTCTAATATTTTGTTTGGGATAAGAATTTTGTTTGTTTATGATTATGAAGCTATTTCTCTTCATAATGCATGCAATGAAAGATGCATAAGGATAGCTTTTTATATATGGAAATATATTAGAATATGGATATAAGATTTGTCCGAATTAACACATGAGATGGTATATATATTTTTCAACAATTTTCCTATAAGTAGTTAGAGTTTGATATCCTGTCATCACAATATTATTTAATCGAATATGAATTGAATATATTATCGAAAACAATGATAGAGAATCATAAAACGTTTCCAACAAACGCGCACCTTGCCGATCTATATGCATCATTCTTTGTCTATAAAACGACACAAAATTATGCGAATGAACAAGACAATTCCCTTTAAATATGTGTGCATATAAATTTCATACCACATATAAATCATTGTCATTAATATTATCAGTTTTGCATATAAGGTTGAATTATATCACCGTTCATTAATCTGTTCATATGAAATTGCAACATTAGTCCAAATAAATTGAATATTGTACATCATAGGAACTAAAGTAGTTGCAGTTATGGCTACGTTTGATCTTCTCTAACACTTGTGTAAAGGTTTAGAATATGGTGTATTGCAATAAATATGTCAATTTTTTATGTAAATATGATTCAAAACAATCAAAACTTTCAAAGAATAAAACACCGTAAACCCTATATGCACGTATGATATGATATTGAACAAGGCTAAATGTAGATACTCGAAGTCAGTTTTCATGAAAAGTATCCAAACTATCCGCAAAATATACATCATAATACTGGACAGTGTAATCGGAAGGATATGGCGATTGTGTTTACTTTGTTCAACTGACCTTCACACCAAAAGAAATTGCCTAATATGTAGAACAATGTTGACGTATGACATCACTACCGCTGACCGATTTCTTACAAAATGGCGGCTTTGCTGACAAGGGTACACAGGATTTTGCGAGGACCCTTCCACTATTTCAGGGATCGTTTGTACATAAATATGAGATGTAAGCAATCAGAATGATTCTGACTATCTGTGTATTGTTATATGTTTGTATCGTTTTCACTATATATAAGAGAAAAGGACAGAAATGCAGATAATTACCGTTGTCGTTCTGCGTGATATGTCAGTCATGGCGTCACGCTGCACGGAAACTTTGACAATTTCTATGAATTATCAAATCATTGCATTGTATCTATTTACAATTTCCTATTTCTTGCTACGATACTCTTTCCATGCATATTCTAAAGGTATTGAGCCATCAGTAAAGCTAAATGAATAGACGGATGAATGTTGATAAATTTCAGAAAAATGCTACGCAGTGTAAAATTGAATTTGTCTTTGTTTACATTTCACACAAACGCAGTCTTTCGCTAACAAAGCGTTCGTTTCACACCCAATATGTTTCGTCTCATTTTATCTAGACAGTTATTATTGGTGACACAGACCAGTTTCAAATTGATTCTAAAATGTATGGGGAATTCAGTGATGCATTTTTCGAAGCTGAATATGAAATATACGTGATGCAATAGGCGTCTCAATACCGGCCTTCGCGAAACGTGATTTTGTAAACACTATCCAATATGGCGGAAAGCACTCTACGGTGTTCATGTAAGTGCATTTTCGAAAACATCCCAACCGATTCTAGATTCATCGGCAACGTTTCAGAATTATAATTAGCGAAATCATGTAAAACTGATATCAGTGATCATAAATATGTTATTTTTTAAATCCAATACTCACAGTAATTATCCGATTTTCACATTTCAAAACATACAGCAAATAACGCTGTGAATCGCGATTTCATACTGTGTCAAAAATGTCGCCATTTTCGATGAAGCCTATTTTGTAAGGTCATTTTCAGCACTTGAGCTTTGTCTAAAATAATATTGGATGGTATCAAGAAACAGGAAATTTCCCGCAGAATTCGAAACTGTGAAGTGTATTTGTGTGCGTGGGATATTTTGATTTTTATTGGACTTGAAATTGAGGGTTGAAGGGGAAGGACATATTTGTCCCTGTGGCATCCAGGGGGTTAAACCAAAATAAGGGGGTAAGCGTTTGACGTCACAAATGGGGGGTGGGCACAGTAGTAATCAGGTACGTGTGTGTGCATGCGTACGTGTATTGTGTGTGTGGTGGACCTAATGCCCTCCTGATGACGTCACACAAACAAAAATGGCCACCATAAGAATCCATCCGTCAAACTAAAATAGTATTCTCAATTGCTCTCGCGTTTTTACCTCATAAATACACCATTAGCGTGCCAATAATATCTTGGGATTTTGATGGAGGCTAAGGAATCTCGTGCTGTCTATGTAAAACTCTCTACAATACTAGACCGCAAGACATGCATACCCTAGACACTCTTAATCACACGACCACCCCGTCTGTGTAAAGCTCTCTACAAGACAAGAAGGTAAGACGGTGATATTCTACGTACAAAAATCTGTGAGGTAGAAAACGACAAAGCAGCAAGAGTAGTACGGAGTGTTACGTTCTTTACCTCGTATGGTAAACCCAAAGCGGGAACGAATAACAATTTTGAAGGAGGTCTGTAAATGTCGTGCTGTCAATGTAATGCTCTCTACAATACTAGGCAGCAAAACAAATGTACCAAGACACTAAAAAATAAACACGCCCTCCAGTTTATGTAAAGCTCTCTACAATACAACACCGGAAGGCGGTTATATTCTACCAAATACATAGAGCACATCGAGTCGGGCAGTCTATGTAAAGCTCTCAACAATACTAGACCGCACGACCACCGTATTCCTCTCATATACCCACGACGTAGACAACGTCAACGCTTTTTATAAAACACAACAGAGGCTAGTAAACAACATTTCACAAATTTTATTCGTAAATATGCATAGACACAACTACATTTTTACTCACCGCAAATCAGCTCAGTTCACAAAGCAGTTCTCATGTCAGTATCAAACCTGACGGGGCACGTAATTTTGAGAAATGCGCACGAAGGGTTGAACCTGTTGTGTTCAAAGTCTATATCGTCTTCTGCACACCATTTCCACAACCAGTTGTTCAGGCCAGTCCTGGAAAGAAGACCAGTGACAGAATTACTATTCCAAAGGGTTCAGTGGTTGGACAGTTTGTATGTTTGCCCCAGAAGACCAATGACATTATTTCAACAGTAGTAGGGGAAAATGAAACAAATGACTTATTTCGCATACAACCAGCCATGGCTCTCAACATCCACAGACTGAACAGTCTCAGATTGACACGAATATTCCCTCTGACCTTACAGAAGAATAAACTGTTCAACTTCAGCGATTGCTCTCAGAATATGAATCCTCTTTTTGTTGGAGCAGGCAACAAACTTGGGTATTGTGATCTCTTACAACACTGTATCGAGATATCACCTGATCAACCTCCCATTAGACAACGTGCATACAAACTAAGCGCTAAACAGAAAGAGGTCATGGGACGTAGGGTGGAAGATATCCTTGACCAAGGCACCATAGAGGAGTCTACTGGTCCCTGGGCAGCACCATGTCTGCTTACAAGTAAACAAGACAATAAATCATTTCGTTTTGTCACAGACTTTCGCCGGCTGAATGATTGCATACTTTTGGATGCCCACCCGATACCAACCACTTCTGATGCTTTGGAAAGTATTGGTACAGATAATCCCAGTTACTTCACCTCATTGGATCTTAAAAGTGGCTTCTACCAAGTTGAGATTCATCCAGACTCTCGACCATTTACAGCGTGGAGGTGTCATCTTGGCTTATATCAATTTCGGCGCTTACCTCTAGGACTTAAGAATAGTCCAGCGACGTTTAAGAGTTTAATGGAGGCAGTTTTGAGAGGATTATCTTGGAAACATTGTCTGGTGTATTTGGACGATGTTATTATATTTAGCCATACCTTTGACGATCATCTACAACACACCAGAGAAGTGCTTGATCGCCTCCAAGCTGCTAACTTAAAACTTCATCCAGTACAGTGCTATTTTGCTGTCTGAGATAAGATACCTTGGACATATTGTAGGTTCAACAGGTATATCGTCAGATCCACGCAAAGTTGAAGCTGTTTCAACATATCCCTCACCAATATGTTTGAAGGATTTGAAAGCTTTTTGGGGTTTGTCTGGTTATTACCGCAAATTTATTCCTGGATATGCAGAGACTGCAGCAGCATTATATGAACTTGCCAGGAAAGGTGTTGATTTCCACTGGACTTCAGATTGTCAAGATGCAATGGATAAACTTAAGCAATCACTCATCACTGCACTGCTACCTGTTTACCCCATGCCATCAGTTCCATATACTGTGTATACAGACGCACGTTCATTCTCTATAGGTGGTGTTCTCTCTCAGACTCAAAATGGAGAGGAGCGTGTGATTTCATATGTTGGACGTTTGTTGTCACACTCTCAGAAAAATTATGGAATCACAGAGAAAGAATGTTTTGCATTGGTGTATTGTGTGAAGCAGTGTGATAGTTATTTGAGATATTCTGAGTTCACTGCTATTGTTGACCACTCTGCACTAAAGTGGTAATTTTCCATGAAGGAATCTTTAGGCTAGTTTGCCAGGTGGATTGCAATGTTGCAGTCATACAGGTTTGATATCAGGTATCGCCAGGGACAAACACATGGTAATGCTGATGGTGTAAGTCGTCGTGAATATGGTGTTGAAGAGAATGGTGATGAGCTGGACTCTAACTGGGAAGTCCTACCATACTTCAATGTGACATGCATCACACAGAACAGTGTGTCTCATGAATATCCCAATGCAAAATGTCCAAAAGTACCAACGTAACCTTGACAACCAGAAGGCTGCTTCTGTTGCATCACGGTTATGGTCATGTGACACTCTCAAAACTTCATAGCGACAAGACAGTTACTTCAATGCTATCATTACGTATCTGTCTAGTGGAGTTTTCCGGAAGTTGACAAGGTACGCCAGAAGATATTCTTGGCCAGTTCGGAGTACTTCCTACAAGATGATGTGTTATACCAGGTGTCAACACATAAGGGCAATGGACATCGTGTCGACAGAACAACTGTGCAAATCGCAGTTCCAGAGACTCTGAGAAATACAGTTCTGAAATCAACCCATGATCACCCTCTTACAGGAGGTCATACGGGTATCAACACCATTCATAAGACTAACCAATCTTTCTTTTGGCCAACAATGTACAAGGACATCATAAACTGGGTTAAGACCTGCACTGTCTGTTGTCAACGTAAGCGCCCGAGAAAAGCCACTAAACCCAAACTTACACCTATGCCAGTAGCCACACAGCCCTTTCAGCGTATCAGTACAGACATTCTGGGACCCCTTCCAAAGTGCAAGAGTGAGTTAGTTATTATTTAACGTCAAATCGACAATATTTTAGCCTTATCGTGACGAACCAAAGTGCAAGACCAGTGGTAATCAATATGTGCTAGTTTTCATTGATTACCTCACCAAATATGTAGAACTCATTATCCTAAGTGACATCAAAGAAAGAACAATTGCTACTCAGTTTGTAAATAATGTAATTTATCGCCATGGTCTACCTCAAAGTCTGCACTCTGATAGAGGCACAAATTATTTGCGCAACATTGTGAAAGAAACCTGTAAATTGTTGGATGTGCAGAAAACACAGACCACGATCTATCATCCCTCATGCAACGGCCAGAGTGAGAGAATGATGTTGATAATCTTTGCATCATTGTCTAAATATGTGGACGACACCCATGACGAGTGGGACAGACTTATTCCTTTCACACAATACTTCTACAATATAACCCCATGTCTGGAGAGTACCGAATACTCTCTATTCTTTCTTGTGTATGGACGCTATCCGAGAAGTTTCCCTGAACTTGCAATCAGTCCAAATCTTGACATTCCCAAAGCAGCTCAATCTTATATCACTGAACTTGTAGAGGGTGTGGAAATTGCACGGAAAGTAGCGATTCAGAATATTAGTGATCGCAAGGAAGCCATGGCGGTGAGATCAGCGGACAGAGAACATTCCCCCAGATTCAGAGTGGGTGATACAGTCTTCATCAAACACGGAAATTGCTCCGTCCCTGGGCAGGGCCCTATTATATTATAGAGAAGTTGTCCGACATACATGTCAAAGTGAGAAAGAAATCTGATGGACTGCTGATCCGCAACCGAATGCTACAGGAGTGAAGGATGTACTGTGATGTACTGTGTATTGTACACTACAGTTATGTCCAACTTCTATTGTCACTATACACTGTTGTGCAGTATGTTGTTGTTCATCTCTGTGCAGTACACTTTGATAGAGTTTATGTTTCAGTATTGGAGTTGCAACATTTATAAGCGGAAAGTTGCCTGTAACTTTGGTACATGTTGGAAAGATGAATGGGTTCAGTGCTTCCTATGATTACTTGAAGACCCATTGAAGCATATGGATATTACACGCCTAAGGCTATAATACATTGTGTAGATTTACACGGCTTTGGTATTTTTGCTTCAATACAGTTTCATTGGAAGTGAGTTAAATTATGTATATTTTGAATGTCAAAGTGTAATTCAGCTTTTCAAAGTCTTTAACTAGAAGCGGTACCTAGCTTGGATATTGTTTGATACACATTGTACTCTCATAGAGTGTGTTTAGTACTGGCATTCCTAACAGTCATGCTTCATCCACGGATAATGATATTTTGAATCAATGCTATTTCTAATTTTTCATCTAAAGTTCACAGAGTTTGCTATTTCTCTTATATGTATTGAAATTTGTATTTAATGTTTAGCTAGTTTCATGTTGAACATTTTCCAGTTTGACAGTTTTCTGGCTTTTTAAGTCAAAAACACAAATGCTGGGTATTACTGTAACTTCATGTTCACTTATTATTCCATATTTCACTATTACTCCCTAGCTTATAACTTGTATGATGAGAATAGTGTATTTTATACCCTCTAATCTATCATGTATAAGTTGTTTTGATACCTACTCTGTTGTGATACTGATCACATCACCACAGGGTTGTATTGAAAATTTATGCTATAATAATGTATATGTTCTTTGGGATAAAATGTGGTACTCAGGTACTTATACATTATCTACTTGTTTTGAATTCATTCGGGTGGTACTCATCTTGGTGAGGGGACAGTGATGTCAAATATGGTACTAAGGTACAAAATCTGTTAATTAAACATGGTGTAAGGGAGATAACTCCGTTTTCTTTAGCGGTATGCAAGGACGCCGGAAGGTGGTAATGGGTTTTGTGAAAACGTTTGAAGGTGGTAATGGGTTCTGAAATAAAGACTCAACTGCGCACAGCTGCACACGTGGTGGAGATGCTAAACTGCACAACACGCTATTCTAAAAGTGTCACACCTCGTTCCCAATGTACGACTAACTGTTTCCAAAAGTATGACACATTGTTCTGACACATTGTTGTTCCAAAGTATGACAGACCCTCCCAAAACCATGTCATTAGTCGCGGATCCGTTCCATAGATTTTACTTCTAAAAAGTAAGGGAGAGCCTATAATCTCACCAAAGGTATGACACACTGTTCCAAAATTACGACATGCTATTCTAAAATTATCAATCGTCGTTCCCAATGTACGACTAACTGTTCTAAAAGTATGACGGGGTAGTTCTAAACCTGTGACAACCATGCCCTTTCCAATTCAAACTTCGACATACGCTGTTGGGTGCGAGAATAACGACAGAAATAGCACACTATACATTTTCAACGGAGCACACAATCTGTTCGTTTATTGTTTTAAATATTGTTATCATCATTGTTGTTATAATCATCATATCGACACGCCGAGAGGGTTGTGCGCTTGTTCACACGCTAGTGTTGCAGCCTGCTGTACTGTCTAATAGCTCAGCCACGAGCTTCTGCAAATCGATGTCTAGCTCAACGTTGGTTTCTCCTTCACTCCGCCAGTTGGCAGTTAGTTATTAGTTAACACAATGACTCTTAGAGTTATCGCCCTTAAACATAAACTCGCTTTTCCAGTTTGATGTTCGGTTGTTTGGGTTGTCTGTGTGTCGTCTTGGCTTCAACAATAAAGTGTTTGGACTTGATTGCACGTGTCCTGGCTGTTTATGGTGGAGGCAGAACCCTCTTCATTGGCATGGTGGCAGCGTAATGGATTAACTACATGACTTCGCTTCCCGGTAACTACTAAAAACGTAAACGGTCAGTCAGTCAGCATATTGGTTGGATAGCAAGTGTGATCGTTGTAACTGCCAAAATGGTGTAACACATAGAGCCACGAAGCAATGATGTCTTACAAAATCTGAGACTGTTAATTCCTTTGAGAACTGGAAACAAAATCTCCATTACACTCTGTCACTAGACCAGAATTGTGCACACTTTTTGGTGGATGGTGTGACCTGGACTAAAAAAACTCGTGATAACCCTCGACGTGGTTTTGTAAACGATAGAGATGATGTTGATATAGCCATTCGTCGTACTGCTGAACAGAAAGTGACAATGCTTGAACTTATGCTTGGTCAGATCACCAATTATTGCCCTGTTATTGCTAGAAGCACCATTGTCAAGAAGTCAACCTCTCTCAGTAACATTTGGCAGGAAATACGTTTACATTACGGATTTCAGTCAACTGGATCACATTTCTGGACTTTGCCAACATTTCTTTGTTACCAGATGAGCGTCCTGAAGACCTTTACCAGCGTCTGGTTGCCTTTGTTGAAGATAACTTGATGAAGACTGGGGGTAATATCACACACCATGGGCAAGAAGTCATTGAAGATGAAGAATTATCCCCATCTCTTGAGAACTTTATTGTGCTCACGTGGCTTAGGCTCATACATAGGACTTACCCAAATTGGTGAAGCAATGCTATGGCACTGAACTACGTTCTCGAACCCTTGCATCCATAAAGCCTGAAATCTCTCTTCAGGATGATGTTATGACTAATCAGGAGATGAAAGTTATGAGAACTGCAACGTCATTCCCTACTCAGGACAAACCACAACACTCCCGCTCAAGCCGTTTCCCTCACAAGAAAACTGAAAAGTCTTGTCCTTTGTGCAAGTTGGCTGACAGACCTGATCGCCATTTTCTGAGTGAGTGCAGTTACCTTCCGGCTAGTAATAAACGTTATCTAGCTAAGGCTCGACCGAATGTACTTTCCCTTGAGGACGATTCCCACTATAGTCATGACCAAACCCCTGATGACGACTGCGACGTTAAAGAGTATGAGGAACCAGTCGGTGTGATCAGAGTCCAAGTATCTCAGTCCCCCTGCCTCAATTCCACTTTTACCAACATCACTTGGCACTCTTTAGCTTGGACAGTGGTGCCACTGAGAACATGGTTAAGTTATCTGTGGCAAAGAACTTAAATCTTGATGCTATAATTAGCACCCAGTCAGCCAGCCAAGCATATGGTGTTTCACCCCTCATCAGAGTTGTGGGGGAAGTTAGTGCTGTCTTCGTTCGAGGCCAGGATGAATTCACATTCGAGGGTCTTGTTGTTGAGGATTTGGATGTCGACATTTTAGCAGGCATTCCCTTTATGGAATTGAATGATATTTGTGCCAGACCTGCTAGGCGACAAATCTTTCGAGGCGAACGTGTCATCGTTGATTACAGCCATTCAGGGAAGGAGTCAAAGCTTGATCAACACACCGTTAGGTGCGCTCAGGTCCTCAGAGCTGCACACAGTCCCACCACTGTTTGGCCAGGAGACTACATTGAGCTGGAAGTTCCTCCGGAGTTCACTACACATGATGACCATCTCGCCCTTGAACCTAGGGTTGAGAACCTTCCCATCGGGAAACAAAACGGCCCGAGGTTGACATCGTTCCCAATGTCTGCAGACGGATACGCATCCCGAACCTGATGGATGAGCCTTTGTCATTGAAGCATGCACACTTCTGCCAGGTGAGACATGTTGTAGATGCCCCCCAACAAAGTACCACCCACAGACTCCGTCATCACTAGCCAAACTGTGTCGCTCCAGAAGAAGCAGCACAGTGGTTTCTCTCAAAGCCCCCGTTAAGTTGGATCCAGGACCATTTGGATCATGCCCTACCCCCAGATACGTTGCAGAGGTTCAGAACCTTACTTGATGAGTATGACGATGTTTTTGATCCCAACTTCAAAGGTTATAATGGAGCCTCTGGTCCTGTATATACTGCAGTCAACATGGGCCCTGTGTTGCCTCCTCAAAGGAAAGGTAGAGTACTCCAGTATGCCAGAGATAAACTTGCCAGGAGATAAACTTGAAGAGTTGCAATCCAAGTTCAACGATCTTGAAGCTAAAGGAGTGTTTGTTCGACCTGAAGATGTTGGGGTAGCTGCTGAGTACCTTAACCCATCCTTTCTTGTGAAGAAACCTCAGGGCGGCTTTCGCTTAGTTACAGCTTTCACAGATGTCAGTCGATATTCAAAGCCCCATCCATCACTTCTCCCGGATGTTGATTCCACTCTACGACAGAGATTGCTCAGTGGCGATTCCTCATTTCCACGGATCTCTCCAACACCTTCTACCAGATACCTTTAGCTCGTGACTCCATGAAGTTCTGTGGTGTAGAAACCCCTTTCAGAGGTGTACGAATGTATGCAAGATCTGCAATGGGCATGCCTGGATCCGAGACTGCTTTGGAGGAGTTGATGTGCCGTGTACTTGGCGACCTACTTGAAGAAGGGGTGATAGTAAAACTTTCTGATGACCTGTATTGTGGTGGTAATTCGCTTGATGATCTATACAACAATTGGAAACGTCTACTGGAGACTCTTCACAAGAAGAGTCTCAATCTCTCTGCATCGAAGACCATTATTGCACCCACATCCCCAACTATCCTCGGTTGGATCTGGAGAAACGGTACGATCTCTGCAAGCCCTCACCGGATCTCTACATTGTCTGCTTGTGCTCCTCCTTAGAAAGTGAAAGGACTCCGGTCCTATGTAGGGACATGCAAAGTGTTGGAATGGGTTATTCCCAACTGTTCATCTATCATGGCACCCCTTGATGATGGTATTGCCGGAAAGCAGTCAACTGATCGAATACATTGGACTGAAGATCTCAACAAACTGTTCAAGGATTCTGAGAGGGCTCTCTCAACTTGTCGTGTACTCACTCTTCCACGTACTGGTGACCAGTTATGGGTTGTCACCGATGGTTCGGTTAAGAGACAGGGTGTTGGTGTTACCCTCTATGTTACTCGAAACAACAAGCCTCTCCTTGCCGGTTTCTTCAGCTCCAAGCTCCGAGGTCATCAAGTGAAGTAGTTACCATGTGAAATAGAAGCACTTTCCATCGCTTTAGCCGTCAAACACTTCAGCCCTTACATGATCCAGTCAAAGCATAAGACTTGTGTTCTCATGGACAGTAAACCCCGTGTCCAAGCCTTTGAGAAATTGTGCAGGGGAGAATTTTCTGCCAGTCCGCGAGTGTACACATTCCTCTCCATTGTGAGCCAACATCAAGCATCTATTTGTCACCTTGCAGGTGCCGCAAACCTGCCTTTGGATTTTACGAGCAGAAATGCACCAGATTGCCATGAACCTACTTGTCAAATTTGCTCTTTCGTGGCTCGTACGGAAGATTCGGTTGTCCGTACCACTTCCATTCAAGACTTTATCACTGGAGATTCAAGATTACCATTCACAAGCAGAGCTGCCTGGAAATCTGTCCAGTCAGAGTGCAGTGATCTTTGACGCGCACATGCCCATCTCACTCAAGGTACACGTCTGTCCAAGAAGTTGACTAACATCAGGGTCATTAAACGTTACCTACAGGTCGCTTCCCTTGCGCGGGATGGCTTACTTGTTGTTGTCAAGGAGGAGCCTTTCACGTCTAACATAGAACGGATCATTATACCACGTGAAATTGTCAGCGGATTACTAACTGCCCTACACATTCAACTCAATCATGCGACCAATCACCAGATGAAACAGATGCCTTGGATTTTGACAAGACTATTGAAGCCCCCACTGCCAACTGGCATAGATGTCAATCACTTCGCAGTGACCCGCCAGATACTATTGGAATCAGTTTCACAGCAGACCTTGTTCGCCGCAACCGGCAATTCATACTTGTAGTGCGGGAATGTGTCACATCTCTTACACTGTCCTGTCTACTCGATGACGACACACTCCGCAGCTCACTTATAGCTTTGTTCAGTGAAGTTCACCCAATGGATGGACCGACCGCATGCAGTCATTCGAACTGATCCAGCTCCCGGTTTTGTAGCCCTTGCTAATGACAGGTTTATGAAACAAAATGGTCTAGTTATTGAAATCGTGAAGACCCTCAGTGCAGTTACGTCTCGCCCCTCAAAGTTTCTCTTGCCACTGCACGTCTGAACTCACAGATCAGAACCAGAGGTTTCTCCGTCAGGGAAATGTGGACACAACACGACCATCACACAAACTCTCAGTTGCCTATACATGACATGGATCTAATTCTTAGTAAACGTGTGTCCAATCATTTACCAAGTGAGAAGTCTAAGACTCCCACCCTCAAGCAAGGTCTGACACCTTTGATGTGGGAAGCATAGTCTACATCCACAGATATGGCTCCAAGTCCCGTGTCCGTGACGCTAGCCTGTCCTGTCCATCTAACCTTGAGCAGCGATGGATTCCTACAGTCTAGACACTCGCCTGTCCTGTCTAACTAGTCGTGTGCCGCGATGGATTCCTACAGTCAAGACGCTAGCCTGTCCTGTCTAACTAACCATGAGCAGCAATGGATTCCTACAGTCTAGACACTCGCCTGTCCTGTTTAACTAGCCGTGTGCCGTGATGGATTCCTACAGTTTAGACGCTAGCCTGTCCTGTCTAACTAACCGTGAGCCACAATGGATTCCTATCTAGACGCTAGCCTGTCCTGTCTAACTAGTCTAGACGCATAGATTCCTACAGTTTAGTCCTGTCTAACTAGCCGTGAGCAGCGATGGATTCCTACAGTCTAGACGCTAGCCTGTCCTGTCTAACTAACCGTGAGCAGCGATGGATTCCTACAGTTTCTAGACGCTAGCCTGTCCTGTCTAACTAACCGTGAGCAGCGATGGATTCCTACAGTCTAGACGCTAGCCTGTCCTGTCTAACTAACCGTGAGCAGCGATGGATTCCTACAGTTTAGACGCTAGCCTGTCCTGTCTAACTAATCGTGAGCCTGTCTAGACGCTAGCTCTGTCCTGTCTAACTAACCGTGAGCGACGATGATTCCTACAGTCCAGACGCTGGCCTGTCCTGTCTAACTAACCGTGAGCGACGATGGATTCCTACAGTCTGTGGTCCTGCTAGCCTGTCCTGTCTAACTAACCGTGAGCAGCGATGGATTCCTTTACAGTTCTAGACGCTAGCCTGTCCTGTCTAACCAACCATGAGCAGCGATGGATTCCCTACAGTCTAGACGCTAGCCTGTCCCGTCTAATCTAACCGTGAGCAGCGATGATGGATTCCTGGACGCTAGACTGTCCTGTCTAACTAACCGTGAGCCACAATGTTCCTACAGTCTAGATGCTAACCTGTCTAACTAACCGTGAGCAACGATGGATTCACATGGATTCCTGTCTAACTAGTCTACAATGATTCCTACAGTCTAGATGCTAGCCTGTCCTTTCTAACTAACCGTGAGCAGCGATGGATTCCTACAGTGTAGACGCTAGCCTGTCCTGTCTAACTAACCGTGAGCAACGATGGATTCCTACAGTGTAGACGCTAGCCTGCTGTCTAACTAACCGGAGCCACGATGGATTCCTACAGTCTAGACGCTAGCCTGTCCTGTCTAACTATACCTATGTTCAAGTTTCTACTTCATAACATGGTATCTGACAAAAAAATTGTTAAAACTGTTTTGATGTTTGTATTTATGCCACCTTTTTTTTTAAAAGCTCAACAGGGACGGATGGATGCATATACTCTCATGAAGTTGCATTCCTGTATGACTTCATAATTTCCCTTTGTCAATTTTGTAGGAGATTGGGGAATTTGTCATTTCTTGATGACTCTTGTTTCTAATGGGGAATGTTTCCTTATGTCACTTTACAAGAAGCAGCACAAATGGAGCTGTTTTCATAAATTATTTATCACAATATTTCTTGCTTAATGCTAAATATTAGAATTGTAATTTTATCTTAAAAGGCTAATACGTATTTTGTTATTGTTTGCATTTCTATATCCTATTTCGTGTTTCCAACTGCATTGTAGAATAAATTTGGGCCTAAATTTGGCGCTACATTTGTAATTGTTTAATCTGTGCGTACACTCCCCTTTTCGCTCATTGTCACTAACCAAACGGCAGTGAAATGTTTCCTGGGCACCTAATAAATTCAAGAATACATTGTATTCGCTCTGCTATAAGGTTCCAACAGTTTTCCACAAGAATGGACAGCCAGGTGTTAGAGAAGCACGTGCACAAGTACCGACAAAGTTATTGATTCATCAACCTGTGCTGTTTCGCGAACACCTGGCTGTCCCTTTCTCTGCACTCCTCCCTCGTAACAAATTGTGAACTGTGTCAACATTTTAATGATAGTTTGTTAAACAACTTTTTTATTTTTAGGATATAAATTCTGCAAAAAACTCACAGAGTTGGTCTGACGTTTTGATTATGATCAGCGTTTCATTGAGTATTTTCTGTTTATTAGGTTTCGAGTTAGATTGCAATTCATCGGTCCGCTTTTGAGCCAAACGGACTATACCTGTCACAACATTCTGCTTTCAAGAGATTGTTTCGTTATATACATATTCACACTGTGCGTTAACAAACAAAATCGAACCTTTGGCTCCACGAATCACAAATGATATAATATATTATAGAAAAGAAACACTCCAGAACATGTGGCAGAAACACTTTCCATGAGGTGAGGTCACAAGTTCATGTACTTTTAAGTAGTCCGTCACAAGAAAAAGTCCCCTGTTTCCAAAAGTTTAACTCTGTTGTTCTCATACAACACAGCGAACAATATTGCAAATATAGATGAACAAAGTCATACCACCGTTACATTCCAACGCGTCTGTTGTGACCTTAAAAGTAGAATGGGCTTAAGTGTAGAATTATCAGCGTCTTCACCGTTTTATACCGTTTTATTTTTTACACATCCCGGTAGAGACGAGATAGAAAGGTATTGTCTGCACAATAAATGAAGATCATGAACATCTCAGGAAAACAGATAAAAAATGCAATGAGACTGAGTTCAACGTTTTAGTGGTGCGCATCCACACACGGTCCGACCACGGCAGCCCTATATAAATATCCCCAATCCTTCGCTGGTTCGCCTGACCCAGAGTGTTTGCGCACCTCGCCTTCGTCGCTCGAAGACGAAAGAACTAAAAAGTCTTGGGAAAGTACACGTGCAAGTGAGACCAAGCTGAGAATCCGGACACCCAGTCTGCGCCAATGCTGTGGAGGAGTTTCCCCATGCTATCACTGGCGAGCGACTAGGAAGACAGCGCTGTGAGCTGGGCCTCGTCTCGCATACCTATAGCTTTGTCGCAAGGTGGCGCGCGCATAGGGAGCAAACCCGCAGCTATTTTTAGCACAGGTTTTTCCAGCAATATATTGGAGGTTGTATGGACGGTGCGCTTGTCAACGAAGTTCCTAAAGATAAAAGCAATCAGTAAGTGTCGACGGATTTAGACATGTTTGTAATCTTCATTATATCACAATCAAATGTCGGGTTTATCTCGAGAAGGACTAAGACAGTGGGTAATGCAATATATCGGATACATGCAGTGTAGGTGACTGTGATAACGAAAGTAGCAATAATGTCGCGTAGTAGAGCCAAAAGTAGGTGTGTTACAGAAGAATTAGATTATTGTAGGTTTAAAGTGATAAAAATAGCGGAACGAAGAATATTTTTAAAACGGCATTTATGTGTATTTGTAATCGTTCTCAGACATGGGACTGGTGGTGGATACAAGTGAAATCGGACTGGTTAACACTCCATTTCTATATCCAGGGATATCACTATGGGCTGGGATATGGGTAGTTTTACCCATTGAAATACAAATACCCATTAAATTTTAACTTGGGGAGAAATTCCCATTACTTATGCATGCTTGCATTACAATATGTAAATAATATAGAAATATCCGATACTTTCTTCTGAAAATCCCATTGTTCAGAGTAAGGAAGAGATTTCCCCATTGACCATTTTCTCCAGAGTGATCCCAGAGTGATCCCTGTATATCATAATCCCATAGCATAAAGTATTGGCCGTATTGGCCGTGGTCTGTCTGTTAGCACTGAACTTGTAAACATAGAAGGGACGACCCTCCCCAACAGTTTATCACTAACCATCAGCGCTACGGCCTGGCATGTAACTGATACACATCGACACCCTGCTGCTAACTTCCCTACATTGTACATGGACAGCTCCAATAAACTGATTACAATAATCTTAATTTATATCTTATCTCACATTTGCACATGTCAACTAACAACATCGCAGAACATGTATCATTCGCGAAATACGTGTCGTCATAAGCCTGGAATATTTGTTTCCATATTCGGCTTGACCATGGACGACCTAATTCATTCCGACTTGGACCTCGATACTTACTTGGAGAATTCACAGACTACGACAGGACAGAGAATATAAACCAAAAATACAAAAATCAAACTAACCCAGTCAGGTAAAGGCAGTTTTAACATTACAGTTGCCTAACCCCCGATGCTCGCTAAACGTATCATCACATGGCTAATCTCAAGATTTACTTGCAAGTATTCATTGGCACAAAACGAGGGTGTGGTCAAGCAGTCGATGAAAGTAAAAATGCCCGCGAAGTTAAAAAGAATGTGCAGATTTGCAAGCGTTGGCCAATCAGAGGACTTGCTTCGACCACACCCCTGTTGTGTACGGACATATCGTCATCCAATCTTTGTGTCAAGATCGTATAGTTGAGAGTCAAAATCGGTTTTCAGTCGACTTGCAGAAATAACAATAAAGTATTGGTAGGTCTCATTAGTGTTGCTCGATAGGCCAATCATCCATGATTATGTTTACATGGAGTTTTATTCGATTGCATGCTATGGTAGCGTAGCGATCGGCAACGCAGTCGGGTAGGGTGCACCCTAGAAGTGTCCGGCCTTGTCATTATGTATTGTACTGTGAAACATTTCGAGTTGGGGTGTCATCTCAAAAGCAATAGTTTTTAAATTATGAATCCTCGGAAACACACGAGGGCCTGTGACTGGCTGGTGTTTCACTAAATGACGCTATTATAGTCTCTGATTTTAAGTTTTTATAATTCGCATAATTTTATATTATAAAGTTTATAGTCCCAACGAAACACGATTTCACATTATCCAAGAGCGTTAGTGTTTTTATAATGCCAGTTTGGGGCTAGCAGTGATTATGCTTTGGGCCGTATGGAGACATTTGTTTTTTCAAAGGGAAGCCACTAAATACTTAAGTCACTTTCCTCCGAGCCCATGAAATACTCGCGTTAAATGGGCTGTACTACATTACCCTATCAATTAAAAAAATTCAGCAAAGTGTCAACTTTAACTTGGCAGGAAAATGCAGCTAATAACATTAAAACACAACATCACACGTTCTTATATGTGCAATGTATTTATTGTAGAATAGGACCATAGATTTATATGTACAATCATGTATTACTTTATTCAACCATTTAGATATTCTTTCATTAAAAACACAGTAAATATGAATTTCAACTGTTGCAAATAAACTCTAAACTGAATTTGAAATTGAGACTTAAGATTAAAGAATATACTAATATATTAAAATATTTAAACATGATAACTTATAAACTTGGTGCAACACAAACTGCACAGTTATGTTGTCCATTTAGGATTTAGATTGTGAATGAATAACATGAAATGATACAAATCTGTACACGATCTAAAATAAATTCGTAAACTGATATTTTAAATGTCCATGAAGTGAATTATACATTGGATTTTAATTTCCATAACTTCTTCTCATGTAATTTATTACATATTAAATTTGATCATTTGCGACCCTATGATGGATGCATCTCAGTCAGGTTCAATAGTTGGTCAAGATCTGATCCAAATTGCAAAATTTATTTCTCTGAAATAAAATATGTTTAAAACAAATGACCGAGAGGTAATTTGGAGCAGGTATCATCAGATGTGCATACAGGAAGATTGTATTTCAAGCATGCACACCTATATAAAAGAAGTCAGCAGCCATCACATCAGACTTATTCACATCTTAACCATGTGTTTGTTAGACCGCATCATTCACACGCTCTTTCACTTTCTTTCGGAATCGATGAGGACAGCTGATGGTAAGCAAGTAAACCATATCAGTGGAAATGACCAAGCTGCGCTATTTTACATTTCTGGATATATTGTCCATAAGAAGACAATAAGTGGCCAAAACATCCAGGCTCTAATCGATAGCCTCCATACAGGTACAGAGTCCAAAGAAAACTACATTCGGACATTTTCCAGATGGACATTTGTGGCTTCTTCCGGGCATAGGGTATCTGTGGGTTAATCTCTAGAACTGAAAAAGAGGAGATACACAATATTAATATTAAAGATAAAATAATATGAAGTGTTCTAAATACTTTTTATAATTATGCAATAATTGGTTGCCAATGCTCTTTCAAACAAGGTCTATCTACTTAATCAAGATGGGATTGTACTCTTCGAGTAGCCCTTCCGATGAGCGCCGATGAAAACTTTCTTTTTCCCAGGCATCTACGGGATGGCCTAAAAGTCGGGCCGGGCCGGGCCAAGACTGGCCAAATCTATTATTGGCTAATAAACCCATTAACGAAAACCATGCCTGCAATCAGAGACCATATACCGACGTGTTTGCTTCAAATACAACGCTTTGAGACTCTATGAAGACGTACTTAGTTAGATATAACTGTATTCTAGAGATATAGACAGAAATCAGGATTCATGTGTGAGGTTTAAGGTGTTTTTGACAGCACGGGCCATGTGTGGCTGAACGGTGGGCAGACAATAAGCTCACTGGGATAAAAAGCCTTCGGACAAAAAAACCCTAGGCTAAATGCCCCCAGGACAAAAAGCATTTGCAAATTTCAACCCATAGGATAAAACACCCTCGGTGTATATTTTGAGTTGACAGGTGATAACATGATGTTTTCTAAGCAATTCCTCCCACTGCTGCCAGTTGTTACAGGCTCCTCAGTGACGACGTTGTTATTTTTAACAACGGAAATGAAGTCTGCTAAATGTTGTTTCAGAGAACTGGCTTAAATTGGTCACTTCCTCTTATGTTTGATTTCGTTGGGCAGGTACTCATTGTGGTATGTCAATGAACATGGTGTTTATTAAGATGGTCTATTAAGATGGTCAGCGCTATTATTATTTAAATAAATTGCTGATTTCCTGCTACCTTCTTTAAAGTTTGGAATCCAGCGGCCGGCTATTGGTGACGGTGTTCCCCAGCATTCGCTTTTGACTGGTATAGGACTCAATATTACACTGGTATGAACTGTAGTACAAGTATCAACTGCACGACTGCATTATGTGCTTGGTGATTTACATTTGTGAAGTATGTGCTAGAAATTTACGACTATGAATATGATCGCTCATATTGCCAAGTCATATAAACATAATATAGTGTTAGACGACATGCCTTTGTATCATATAATGTCAATAATACACTTTTGTCATTCTGAAGTTCATTGTTGTCCATATCGGACGACAGGTGGCCATTGTGCACTACTTGGTGACGTCATATGTTTACGTGGTATTTCCTTCAGATCAAATTACGGACGCACAGCACATGTCACAATCTTACACATTGTCAACAGCCGATCCGGGAGTGTCAATGTAGGTTTATAGTAATATCGAAGTTGTTAAATTGTAATACAGTAAACGATTTTGTAGAATTAACACAATAGTCATATTTCTTCAGCATTAATAGACATAAAGTTGCACTAGGTTTTAATAGTAGAAGACATTATGTACGCAAATTGATGAAATTCTGAACATATTTTGCTCAGAGCTGTGCCGATCAACTGATGAACGTAAACAATCGGTAGGTGGCGCGATTTGGCGAGTGACTCGTGAGAAATATTACTCATTAGAAAATACCACGGAAACGTAAGTACCACGGAATCATATGATGGCATGGTTACATATGCTATTTAATGTTATATTATATTGTATTCATGTGGGAATGAAAAAACGGTTTGTTGGTACTCTATTACATCTCTTCATTGAGGACCTTTTGTCCTACCCATTGAGGGCTTTTTGTCATGGGGGCATTTAGCCTAGGGGTGTTTTGTCTGAGGGTGTTATGTCATTGTGGGCCTACTGTCCTACCACCGGTCGAACAGAGACTAAACACTTTTGATTGAGACTATATTGTGAATGGAGAGAGGAAAGGGCTTCACTTTAACGAACCAGTTATCTTTACATGTGACATTTTGTAACATCACACATTGATATTTAGGTAGATATAATACTAATCTATGGATTTAAACACAAATCAGGATACATGTGTGGAGTTTAAGGTGTTTTTGAGAGTCCAGGCCAACCGAACCGTACGCTTGTGATACGGTGTCTTTGTTGAGAATATGTTGAAAAGAGAGCTTCACTTTTAGCAGGGATACTCTACTTATATAGTCTCCCTGCTTTTAGCAAGGTGTTTGCTTCAAATACTACGCTTTGAGACTCTGTGTAGTGATATTCAGGTAGATATAATACTAATCTATGTGTTAAAACACAAATCAGGATATATGTGTGAGGTTTAAGTTGGTTTGGAGAGCCCGGGCCAAGTCGGGCTGAACAGAGACTAAACACTTTTGATTGAGGCTATATTGTGAATGGAGAGAGGAAAGGGCTTCACTTTAACGAACCAGTTATCTTTACATGTGGCATTTTGTAACATCACACATTGATATTTAGGTAGATATAATGCTAATCTATGGATTTAAACACAAATCAGGACATATGTGTGGGGTTTAAGTTGTTTTTGACAGCACGGGCCAAGGCGGGCCGAACAGCGACTAAACACTTTTGATTGAGGCTATGTTGTGAATGGAGAGACAAAGGGGCTTCACTTTAACGAACCAGTTATCTTTACATGTGGCATTTTGTAACATCACACGGTGATATTTAGGTAGATATAATGCTAGTCTATTGAATTAAACACAAATCAAGACATGTGTGGGGTTTAAGTTGTTTTTGAGAGCCCGGGCCAAGCCGGACCGAAAGCATGACTGTGATACTGTGTGGTTGTTGAGAATGTATAGAAAATAGGACTTCACTTTCAGCAACGTATTTGCTTCAAATACAACGCTTTGAGACTCTATGAAGACGTACTAGTTAGATGTAACTGTATTCTAGAGATATAGACAGAAATCAGGATTCATGTGTGAGGTTTAAGGTGTTTTTGACAGCACGGGCCATGTGTGGCTGAACAGAGACTTAACACTTTTGATTGCGGATTTTGTTTTCCGAGGACTTTATTTTCCTAAATCGTTGGGAATGGAGAGAGAATGGGGCTTCACTTTTACTTTACTTTATGAAGTGGTATTTAGGTAGATATAATACCATTTTGTGTTTCATGTGTATCAGTAAATATAAGCATATGCATACGCGCTGGCTATCTGATTTGGACTGGTATTGTTTACAATGAAAACACATAAGAATTTTTGTGTTTGTGAATGCATACTTTGTTTGATCCTCTATAACATATTACAAAATTTTGTGATTTCAAACATTTCTTTTAATATACATAATCATGTCGTATTTGCCGATTGACACTCGCCGATATCCACGTTTCTTTAACATAAACATCCTGTGCTGATTCAGCCTGAGACAATAAAGGTTAATTAGTGAACCCCAATACCTTAATTAAGGAAAGAAAAGCAGTCAAAACACTGTCACTTCCTGCTCAGGACCCCCGGATGTCACGAGCTGAGAGAAGTAAGCAACCTTCCCCCATGGGGAGGTGAGGTGAAATTGGGTTTAACGTCGTGCTTGAGAATATTTCGCTCATATGACGACGTGCATGCGTGTGTATGTGTATGTGCGGCTGCTTGTACTAGCCCAGACTGAAGCTGGTTTTATAGTGCTAGCCCACTGAGATACCATGCCGCAGTGAAGCATGAATACCCCACTCAGACACAGTATACTGACTCCGAGCTGACCAGTCCTTGTTGTACCCATTAATGCCGAGCGCCAGGCAGGGACCAACAAGTACCATTTTTTAACGTCTTTTGGTATGACGCGGTCAGGGATCGAACCCACGACCTTCCGCTCTCCGGGCGGACGCTCTAACCACTACACCACGGAGGCGGTCTCCTTCCCCCATAGACATATCAAGGAAAACACATAACAACAAGACGGTGTCTTTTCTACGAGAATCTCGGTATGTAGTCATTGTTGTTGTGTGGGTTTTTTTTCACCACTAACCATACATTTTCAATCAAACTATGCATTTGTGAAGGCAGGAAGTGTATCGACCCAAATGTGCAGGTTTCGTTTTAATATTCTGCAATCCATTTTTAGTATTACCCGGTGGCCCGGCCCGGCCCGACTTTTCTCGGCCCGACTTTTAGGCCATCCCGGCATCTACAAAACAAATGTTGGAAAGATTTCCGCCCGTAACCCCCGTATATTTTTAATCATTATATGCCTAAGAATATTCGCCTATGCTTTTCTTTATAAACAGCCTAAACCCCAACCCTAAAATGTAACCCCAAACCTAACCCTAAACCCTCGAAATAATCCTAATAAATAGAATACAATTCAAGCGGGGGTTACGGGTGGAACTCTTAGCAAAATGAGGTACTAGAGTGGAGATTCTGCTTCAGATGCGGCTTAGAGGCTTATTTGTGGGAATTAAGACCCCTTAAAAACGGCGATGGTCTATCGAGCCATCCTTCCATGTGCCGACTTTTATTATATTTTATTTTATTTTATTTTTTGTACTCGGCTATGTCATAATGACATCTACAAAGCAGTTTAACGTGTATTTTTTACGGGGTTTCTGTTCTTGGTCAGGGAAGCTTGAATGATATGTTGTCGGCCTTGTTCTATGAGCTTTTTTTTCTCGTCTTCGCTGAAGTCGGCGGTTTTCCGAGTCTTGGTACGAATCTCTTCCTACACTTGGCGAGTTCAGCTAAAATCAGACGGAACTCTTCTTCGTAGATTTTACTGTCCGTGAGCGCTGAAGAGACGCGATCGTTGATCGTGTTCAGCTTGGCTTCGGCCAGCATTTGGATTTTGTCGTGTTTTAAGGCCTTTTGTTGCAACCGACATGACACGAGCTTAAGAGCTATTCCCACCAGCCCCGATACCCAGATGGCTACTTCTTACCCGAGGACGACGGGTGCGGCCAAGATAGTCGACAACAAGCTGGTGCCGGCACCCCTGAGTCCCATGCCAGCGACCACGAGGGCCGTGTTCACGTCAATGGCATTGACGGCCTGATGGTACTTTTTGTGTAATCCGAGTCGCGTGTCGTGTTCTCGTTCCAGTTGGGGTTTGATGTTGCTGATCTGTCGCAAACAAAATGAATCCATGGTTTCGAGCATTTGAGCCATGTCGTCCATGGCTGGCTACAATGCCATTTCGAGTATAATGCAGGTTAAGAAATTAGCTTCAATTGGTCCTCCGTCAATCGTTGATGAATATACTTTAAGCTGATGAGGTACACTTGATCGTATGCAAAAGCCTGGTAGAGTAATATTTCTCCTATAATAACAACCTCGACTCCCTCGAGGCTTGTGGTGGAAGCTGTTCCTAGTTGTACATAAATACGACATCGTTAATTTTTATGGCGATCGTGCCAGCGTATGTTTAACCCAGACAGAAGTCCCACCTGTTGTCAGGAGGCATTTCCAACAACGACGTCGATAATTAAGGTAGAACCTGGTATCACAGTGATCCATGAGTCTGGGACTTCACTATATCGTTTTAAATAGAGCCATTTCGATGCATCTTCCGAGTGAGGGACTAGCATATAACCCGTTTGATCTGGTAATTGTGATGCGTACATTCCCTTTTTATGAAACGGAATAAAACTTCACAGTAGAATCCCATTGTTTTTTAGTTCCAGGATATTACGATCCTGATCCATGACGAGATAGGTGTAGGTCAGGATGATATTGATGATCCAGTTCAATTCGACGATGACTTCTCGTTGTTGGTACACATTGTTTTGTAATTGCAATACGTACAAGTCGTCTTCCATACCGGGTTTGTCGAATCCTTTGATTCGGGTTTGACACGTCGCCCATGGTTATGCTCGTATTATGGAAGAGTCTACAATTGATTCCCAGACAATTTCTCGTGTGTAAACTTTAAGCTGATGAGATGGATTTTTGAAGGTAGAAAAATCCTCGTGAGCGCGATTGGATTCTCCAAGTTAATCGTGACTCCTGCGAGACTCACGTAAGCATCGACGTTTTTCTGTATGTAAATCTAGCACACGTGATTTTGATGTTTTCAAGGCCAACGGACGTTTACTCCCGTTATAATTTCAACATCTTGGTCGGGTGATGCCTCCCCGAGAAAGACTTCGATATAAAGCGTAGAATTGTTTGCAATCTCTTCTTTGTGAAATCGGTCATGTCTTCGAATTCAAGCACCAACTGTAAACTCGTATTTTGACTATCCGTCTGCTCGCTAGCAAATGACCCGCTTTATTCGGGATGAGGGTCACGATCACACTCCTTTGTGCGATGGTACGTAAGCTGCGATGTGAATCCCCTTATTGAGGAATTTCGTTAAATAATGATCCCTTGACTCCACAAACACGTAGGGAGAAACGAGGGTGATATCGAGTAGCCAGTCGATTTGGGAGGAGATCAACGTCCATTGGTTATCATCGGTTAGGACGAACTGGTACAACGTGTTTTTTAAAAGACCTCGGGTCTCGACATTGTCTAAATCGCCTAGATTGCCATCGAATGCCGGGACCATCTCCCATTTGTTATTGTCGTTGAGGACGAGATTGTACTGGGTGTTTTTCCTAAGCCCTCCGGTGACGACATCGTCTAAATCTCCTAGGTAACCACCACCACCAGCGCGGACTTCCGCTCTCCTGTAAGTGTTGTTTCTTAATTCTAAACCGTATATTTTCCCCAGGTTCGTCAAAGCCGCGCATGTCCCCCAGGTCGGAGATCGCTAGGCTGGTGCATTTTCTCACACGCATGGTGAGTGACCCGAATCCATCTAAAATGGATAGTTTCAATTCCGTGATCATGCCCTGCGTTAACTTTTCGTTCTGCAGGGTTGAAAATGATTCAGTTCGACCGTCGTTGCACTTTTCCGTTTTGACCGGCGCAGCTTTTAGCAGCATGGAAGGGTGTTCGCCTTGAATATTATCGGTCATGCTTACCCGATCGAGATGAACGAACAGTTCATGATAGACCATGAGGTTCAGTAATTTCGAACCCGTTCCGGTCTCTCGAGGTCGTATTTCGTTCGACGTCAACACGAGCGTTCTCGCCAAGACTTTACCGAGTCGGATGGGTTTTCCTGCAGTCGTTAACGTCAGCGTGCCATTCGATTCATTGAGTTTGATGTGGGCTCCAATGGGGTTTGAAGAATTCATCGTTCAACAAACGCTGTAATAACCGTTGGACAAATCGTGGCGTTTGCCATCAATGAATAGCCTGTTGTTCCCTTGATGTTGACTGATATTCGACCATCATGGGTAGTAGGTGAGATCGCAGAGAGCGACTTTGAGTCGTCCCGACGTGTTATCGATTGCATGTAGCAGTTGAACGGGCTCACCGCTCGTGATTCCTGGGAGCATAATGAACATGTTACAAATATACAAGACATTATAATATACATTCAATATGTCTACACCCAAGTATACACCGGGAGTGTTTTATCCTAAAAGCAATAATTTAAGTGCTACCGATCTCAAGCACATGAAGATCGTGGTGGATACGAAGGAGGGTTCCCACTTTCGAGCTCAATTTATCGATGTATTTGAAAAGTATAGGCTTTCGGTCACGAACGTCAAGGCAGTCCTCGCATTGTTTCACAACCCGATGCAGTTCTGGCAGAATCAATTCAATTTTGCCGTGTGATGCGCAACAACGGGGTGCAGCGTGACCTTGAACGACACTCGTCGTGATCCGCTGAGTCAGTCCATGTATTATTTTCACGTGTATTACCAGATCAGACGCATCCTCAAAGAGTAGTAGGGGTAATAGCGGTACGGGCTCAAGTCCAACAAACGCCTCTGCAAAGCTTTATTTCACAACTTCCGGCTAACTTCCCGCCCACACGTGGCACTACTGTATCGCACGTGGCACTACTGTACCACTATGATGTGTTGGCAGGAGGTAACATTGTGCCGTACGGTACGATCAATAATTCCTCTCTAACGAACCCTCTACCTGGCCCATCCCTCAAGTAGTACAAGTTCGGCTCGTCGGCTTTGATGTCCACTTTATCTATGTTGTAAGTTTTGACTGACCATATCGGATCGGTGTTCATGTTCCCCCGGCTGGTATAGATACCTCACTAGGGCCCTATCTGGTATCTGTTTCTCTTTCCCACGCAATGGTGCAGCCGATTCTGCCACTATTGATTTTAGTTTTATAGCGTCGGCCGGCTTCTTGCCGGTGAGCCTGGTGGCTTCATGGTTGATGGCAGACACCACCTGAGGTAACCGGGCTACCCATTCAGTCGATCGTTTCCCCGGGTTGGCCATCTCTCTCGCATACTGATGCCCGAATAAGTGCTCAGCCAAAGTTCTATTGAATCCCTTAACTATGGCTTGGCTGCGATGGGCTCCGACCGTGCCACGCCTGACCTTGGTGTCGTGTTTATCCAGCAGGTGTGACACGGCACCCATGAACTCCCGCCCGGGGTCAACTTGCAGCTCTGTTGGCCACGTCAGTGGACTGCGCTTGTATATGCGTTCGAATCCGCGGGCTACCTGGGCCGAGTCTTTCGCGGTTAAGGGTTCAACTTCCTTGTAGCGACTGGCCACATCCATGACGGTTAAGGCATACTTGTACCTCTTATCGAGGGGTAGGAATAGGAGGTCAGCCTGGTGAACGCTATTGGGTATGTTAATACCGAACTTCCTTCTAGGCACGTAGCGTGGTGCCGGTAAATAGATCTGCCACAGGGCTTGTTTTTTCAAGCCACGCTTTGGCCTCGTTTGGGGGTACTCGCGCCATTTTAGCCAGCTTATGTACGGCGCTAGCTCCTTTCCAGTACCCACGCGGGCTGTAGTAAATAGCCTCAAACTTTCTCTGGTTCCGTGACATCGTTGTCACAGGGTAACGTGTTTACATGCATGTTCTTGGTTCAATTTTCTCATGCCCGTACGCGTACGTGTTTATCCCATCAATAGCTATCCAACGCTTAGTGTCCATCGGCGACAGGGACGTCTTGTTTATCGTCAGTCCGTATATCCTATGCCCATCACTTCTAAGTGTGTTCATTTTATGTCTAAAGGTACGGGTCTTGAACAGGGCTTCCTTGAATCTGGCGTGTTTGATGTGTTGTTTCACCACGTACTTCTTAACACCCTTCGCCTTCCGGATCTCACCATTGTCGGCCTTCAGGATGGAGTACATCTTAGGCCTCAAACCTATGTACTCGGCTATGGGCGTGCCAGCACACTCGTCCTTCATCTTACCTAGGACCTTTTTATTTACCGTGCTGTGTATGGCATGGTCCTTGGGGTAGTCACTGGTGTCATACAAATCGAGGCGTTTTTTCATGTCCTCGTACACGTCCTCGGTTCGAATCTCCATCAGCAGGGAATCCGTGTCAGTGTACAGCACTTCACACCTGTCGTCGTACTGTTTCTTCAGCTCGTTGTAGTAAAAGTCGTACATCAGGTGTTTGGATAAATCGAGGATGCTCATCCCCACGTAAACAGGCCGGTTGAATTTTATGTGGCTTTTCTTCATGTGTAGGGCAACCAGGTCGTCGGTGAATATCTTGCTACGGTTGAATGCCGGGCTGGCTATCAGTCTCCTGAGCTTGTCTTCCTCATTCGACCAAACCAGCTTCACGGTCACGCGTTTCCTCAGGTTCTCCATAGTCTTACCAAACACCGAGTTGTTCATGAGCTTGTAGAGATTTTTCTCAAAGTCACTGGTGGCAAGCTTTCGGAGGTCTGTGTTCATTCTGATGTATGGCTCCATCCAGGGGCTCTGGTTGAACACGAGCACCCTGTGTATTTTGGTCAGCCTCATACCCAACGACAGGTACAGCTGTAGGTTGCGATAGTGAACGATGTACTTGGTCTTATTCATTAAGTTGGGCACGAGTTTTTCAACGTCTGTCACCCGCCCACCTAACAAGTTATGTTGGTACTCAGACATCCAGTCTGGGTTAACCCTCATACGTTCGGGGGCCAGGGGGTAGCTGTTGTGTGATGTGTGTAATGCCTTGGGGTATTCCAAGTCAACCTCGAGGATATAACCTTTGTTCGAATCTGGTGCGATGCTCATAACATCGACCTCGTGCGATGCCCATTCGAATCCCCCTGTGGGTAGATACTGGCTCATGGCCCAGCCGTACAGGTTGTTGGCGTCGAGGTAGAGAATATGATTGGTTGGCTTGCTCGGGTCGTAGCCCTTCACGTATTGATTATTTGCTTTCGCGTATCGTTTGGTTGCCATGGAAATCCCACCTCGCAAGCCTTTCTCAATGAATAGGTGCATGTCGTAATCGGTGAGCAATTCCAACTTAACTCCGGTCTTTTTCAGCAATGCATCCCACGACAGACCTGGGCTGGTGTAATACCATGCGGGGTCGAGTTGATACTGCTTGAAACATGTCCGCCTAAACGTCTCAAACACATCGGCTAGCAGCAGTACATCTGTCCTCAAGTACAGGTCGTGATAGTCACCCAGATTCTTACAGCCCAGTTTATTCCATACGTTAATCGCGTGCGAGTAATCGTCTTGGGATATTGTCGAGTCGGTCAGATTGCTGTAAAATTCTCTGATGGGGGGTAGTCGGGTCTCGGCGAACTTGGCCCAGCCATCCATGTACTCATAGGGGTACACACCCTTCCTCATCAGCAGGGGTCGAGTCTCGGCGTCGGTGTATCGATCAGTGATGGGGAAGGTATCGTTGGCCTTGACCAGACTGTCGAGTGACGACAGGAGGAACTGAACCGAGTCGATGAACCTCAGGCCATTCAAGCTGAAGGAGATGTATCTCTCCATGTTGTTGGGGATGCACGTCAGGTTGCCGTCGACTTTCGCGATGGCCTGCATGATCAAGTGAGAGTCGTACCCTCTCAAGTTGTGGAAGACCACGGGGATGTTTATTGTCTTGGGGGTGATTCTAAGCTTGAGGTTACACGCGCTGTGAGCGGCGCCTCTATACTTACCGGTGACGTGGCAGTGATCTCTCACCGAATCACCGTTCAGTGGTGAGTCACACACGTGGCAGTTAGTGCTACAGGCGTGAGCTAGCCGGTCGGCTTGGGTCATACGCATGGGAGCGACTGTATACAGTGCATTCCTGATAGTTTTTTCTTCCTCCTGCAAACACTTTAGAAACTTTTCAGCCGCGTCGGGACCCCTATACACTACGGGAGCTTTCGTTTCCCCATCACAACGGACGACCACGTATCCAAACCCACAGGCCTCATGCTCCTGTGTTTTGTGTGTGAAGCTCTCGCCTGTGGGAGTACCCCCGGCAACCTCAACAGGTTTGACCAAGGCTTCAAAGTCGGCGTAGATGACATAAGGCACAGACATTTGGTTCTTGTGGTTGCCGAATTTTAGGATATTGTCACCTTCCTTAGGCATGTCGACTCGTATGGCCGTCTGCCCCACACCTTGGCAATCCTCCCGGTGGGATTCTAATAAATCAGCTCGTGTGAAGCCGTGTAGGCATCGTATGCAAAAGTGTTTTTTCCCATCGTATTTCGATTGGTCATGCAATAGCCTGCTGAGATGTTTTATCCACGTGTAGTGATACTTTTCACCTCGCTGGATCATGAATATATTGATAACGCGGCGACCCAACAGTTGGGGTTTCCCCAACGCTGGGCTGACCCTGTGTACTATTGTTGTGTTGCCTTCGTGCCCTAAGACGTTTATGGCTATATCATTCTGTTTTTCTATTTTAGTGATCTGAGATATGGGGGTGGGTTCATCTATACCATCCCAGTTGAGCCCATCGTCTTGGGGATAGCTAGAAAGCCTGTTCGAATTAGTGTCAGCTGGAAACAAGGCTGACCTGATAGCTACCCTCAGGCAATCGTCTCCTCTATTCTTGACGTTGACCATGGCCTGTTTTTTCTTATAGTAGGGGGGCAAGTCTAGGTATGACCCGCCTCTGAACGGCACGTAGTTAGCTATGTCTAGATAGACATTATCGATTTTATCAACAACCCACCCGGACCCCATGTGTGTGTTGCGTTCTAGGTATTCTCGTATCTGCTGAAAACTGGTATCGATTGATGCGTCTATGGTCTCTGTATGAGTAACAGCCTCTTGTCTACCTCGGAAGTAAGGCTGAACGTACTCAGTGACCCCAGTGGGGGTTCCCCCCACTCCCACGTTCTTATCGAGTGACATTTTCACTGTGATCTGAAACTTTATACTTCCCAGATTGTTTAGTTCCTGGTTGACTTTATCAGCGATCAGAGGCTTGATATCTGTGATGTCTATGTTCCTATCAACATGCATGCGCCAGCCTCTCAAATAGTTACCTACAGCGCGCTCAGTGGGTATGAACTGTAGGTCAATAGCTCTATTCTGCCGTAATAGTTCTACAAGCTGTGGTTTCCTCATACGGGAATAACCACCTAACCCCAAATCGCGTACCTCGGCTTTTAGTTGTTTTACAGTGGGAGGTTTTGCTACGGGGTCATGTGATAACAATGCGACTAACCCGGCTCTCCCCAGGTGGGAATAACCCGTCAACCCAAGCTCTTTTGCTTGGAGTTTTAGTTGTTTTACCGTGGGAGGGGCTTGCAGGCCTAGTAACCGCAACAAGGCTGGCTTCCTCATTCTAGAGTAACCAATTACACCCCGCTGTCTCGCGATCTGCTTGAGCTCACGAATAGTAGTCATAGTTGCGTACACACCTAAGTATATCAATCTCTAATTGGGCCGCCGGCAAGGGAGGTAACTCCTCCAACCTTGATAAAAAATAGTGAGGCGCCCATAAAATCCTTTAGTAAATATCTAGATAGACCTTATCGATTATTCCCTCGACCCACCCGGAACATGCGCAGCATAGTAGGGTGTTTTGTATTACTTGCAACGAGTCGTCAACAAGTATATCTATCTCCCCATGCACATCTACTCGCCCCCCATCAAAGTAATTCCAAGTGTGCCCAGCCCACGGCACATCAAACCCTACTTTCACCATGATTGTAAACGAGCACCCCTTATATAGTTCACTAACAATCATGGGTTTGAGGACACTGATATCTATACTTTTCCCCACATCCATCTGCCAGCTTCTCAGGCAACTTTCCCTGGGCTCAATTTCCACAAACATAGTTATACCTAGGTGTGCACAGTCTCTAATTGGGGACTTATCCTGAGAAGGCGCCTACGTTCTTTTATGTAGGCCTTTTTATTCTCGTAGTTGAGATGATGCCTGACTACGTTTGCTCCGTGAGCTTTGCATAGGCAGTAGTGCCCTTTCACCCCGATACCACACACAGAACACGTGTAGTTAGGGCTTCCCATGTGGAAACAACAGTACCCCTCAGTCCTGCATCTCCTACCACAGGCTTCTTTCTTCCCCATAAGTATGTATTCGCATCGGTACGGAGCAGGTCTCATCTTTGGTATACTTATATGAGTACTTAGTCTAATTGTTTTGCAACCAACGCAGTCGCTGCTATACCCAGCTCGATAAAGACCAGTTCCCGGTCCATTTGTCCCTTGGATGGTGTGTAGTACTGAGCGAGTGTGGGCTTATGGAGTGGTTTTAGCTGTTTACCTGTTAGTAGGTAGTATTCTCTCGCTGCGTCGTCGACATCGTGGAATGTTTTAACGGCATGGCTCTCACGCCTGAGTTGTTCGTTAATGTAATCGATCCTCTGAACACGTTTTTTTTCGCGTACTCGGATTGTGCAGCTTGTAATCGTTCCACAGCAAGGTCGTGCCGCTTACGCTCTGCCTGAATCTCAGCAGCGTGTGACTCTCGTAGTTTCGAGAAGAGGAAATTACTCCCGGAAAATGCCAGGGCATTTACTAACGCCCCACCGACCATCATGGCGATCGTAGCCATCCTATATATAATGGCATTTACTTCATAATATTTTCCGGTAGTATCCCTTGTTTTACTAGGATGTCCTTGGTGACCATCGCCATACCAAGGTTCATTATGAGCATACCCATATCCTGCAGGTTGAAATCTAGCTTGATAGTCGGTTGTTTAAGCACCATTTTGGTCAACCGAGCGTACCCTACAGCTAGACTGGCGACCACGGTGGCGTGGTATGCGTCGTTGACGAACGTTTTCCCCTCAGACATTATGTATATGATATAAAAATATATATTTTATAACATGATATGTGGGTTGACCTCTAATTGCGGGGGTTTCACCTGGGGTCGTGTATATAACCATGAGATAGCCACGGCAGCAGTTGCGCCTGCAATCAACAAGAGTGGAGCCGGGTTCCACGTGATAATTTTATGTTGGTTACACCACCTTTTTTAACCGGCAGCTACTCTCTTAGGGTTCTTCTGCCTGGTGACTGTAGGAGGGTTCACCTCGGGAGGGTTCACCTCCAGTTGGGGTTGGGGTTGGGGTGGGGTCTCCTCCATTTGAGGTTTCCCCCAAGTGGGGATCTCCTCCTGTGCAGTATCCATCTATACTATTATTATTATTTTTCCCCTCCTTAAATTGGCAATGCTTTGCCGTGATAATCGCCGCCGTCACCGGGGCTAAAAACATACCGTATTTGTGGTACAGCACGCAGCTGATAGAGCTCAAGGCGTGTTCAATAAAAGGGTCTTTCTCAAGGGCCTCCCACAGGTAAAGTCAGCGTTCCTGGGGAATGGGAAGGAAGTATGACGCAATACCAGTGTATATCTGGGTCATAGCCGATCCTATAGTCTTTGTCATCTCGGCCCCGAGTCTAGCCTCGTATCTCGCGTACAGCTTATCGATTTCTTCGGCTGACATTTTGTGAATTTTATCGGGAGTGTAGTCCCCAAAGTAATGTTTGGCTTTGCCACCAAGCCAACAGCACCAGTCTCTCCAGCTTATCATCGTCCCTCTCGCTTATCATCGTCCCCTGGCACCAACAGTTGTTCGAGCAGTTCATCACACTCCATCTTATAATGTAACAAGCAAGTTTTAGTTTTAAGAATATAATACACGGTGTAGGCGAAACACAGAGAAATGAAGGTTAAGTTGCACATGACGAACACTTCAAAAAAAGTCATAGCTTAGCTTTGATTAGCTTTGTTTAGCTTTTAGCTTAGCTTTTGCTTAGCTTTGCTTAGCTTTTACTTAGCATTGCTAAGCTAAAACACCCTATAGGCCACGGGTTGGTCGGTCTTGAGCACGAGCTTAGTATGTTTAGTTTCAGCGAGCTGTTTCTTTACCGGTTCCCGTTCTAATTTGCTCATCACATCGTTCTCTCTCAAACACTCCTCAAACGAATCCCTGTCCTTGCAGTGAAATAAGGCCACCCATCGCGTCTGCTCCCTGAGGTCTTTCAACACCGAGTTGAACTTCTGCGTTAGCACCCAGACGCTGTGCTTTGCGTGCCGGCCGGAGAAGGCCAGGTACGATAGCATGTCTCTCTTTTTTGTTATCTCACGATTAGCGCTGCAATCGTCCAGTATGAACAACGTCGACTCTCTTTTAAATTTCCCGTGATAAGCCTTCAACCAGTCCTGCAGATGTGTTCCCGGGTCGACTTTGTGTATGTCCGGGTTCGTCATCACCCAAGGTCTTTCCGTGTACATTCTATTCATGTGCAGAGTAGGGCACATGATAACGATGTTGTCGAACACATCCCGGTAGTACCCCTCCAACATATCCAGCACGAAAAGGGTCTTCCCACAACCAATCTGCCCGCACACTATGGCGCATTGTGGGTCGTGGGGCAAATCAATAGATGGCTTGCACGAATCTCCCATTGTTTATATTAAGTTGCACGTCCATAATCATGTACAGATATAATTTCAACTTGCCAGCTCGTTGAGCCTTCTTGGTAATCTGGATTGTTATCCCCTCACTCCCGTTGTCGATACGGCGACCGCTACCGTGCAGTTTATCGTCATCCATGGATCGCATGTCCAACCATAGCGTGTACTTGGTGGTCAGATATTCACCGATCTGCTCCGAGGATAGGTCGAGGTCTTTGGTTATGTATGGGTGTTGTTTGATGGCTGGTAGCTTTTTTATCTCATCCCACTGCTGGTATGCCCTCATACCATGACTGAACAGCTGGTTGGGCACGCCCTCGATGGTCACTTCCACCTTTTCAATCTCGGGGTTGAAAAACTTCTCGCTGTCCCTCCGGAACGGCTCGTAATCCTCCACGGGGACGACCAGGATACCTTTCATCGATCGCGCCCTACTAGGCACTACTTTGCTGTAGTCATTAAACGTTAGCTCGTAGTCAAGCCTATCACCCAGCACGGCCTGGTAAAACGGCCCGTGTTCTGTGAGCAACTCGAAGTCGAGCGGCACGCAGAACCTGTTCCCGTACGCTTGGGCGATGGTCTTTTCACCATCCGTGATCTTGTCTAACTGGTCTTGCGTGAAGCCGTATCCCATGCGCAACTGGGTCGATTTGCTGATGCCCTGGTACACGTCATTGACGCGTTCTCCCTCGCTTTTCCAGAGGTCCCCCGTAGCAGTGAAACACGTCGCTGTCATCGATGCTCAGCACTTCGTTACCGCTGATCTTGATGGTGGTTTTCTTGATGATGGCTCGACCTATGTTCCGCACTAGCTCGCGTTTGTCGTTGTCGGAGGTCAGTGTGAGGTTGAACGTCAGTCGAACCGTGCCTGGTACAATGAGGTCATTCTCGACAAGGTTTGGGAATCTAACCAGCAGCGCTTGATTCTGGTCTATCTTGCTGGGATTGTTGGTGATGGTCACCGACTGTCGCACGGCTCTGACGCCTACATGCTCTCTTGATCTTCGAAACGGATCTAACTTCCTACCATACATTGTTATATAAATGAAATATATAAGTTTTAATATTAAATAATGGCTGAAGGCGGTCATGAGGACATACCTATGGATGATATTTGGGATGATAGTGCCCAGGCATTCGACGAGGAGGAAACCTCGTTCACGCAAGACAACGAACTCGTGAAGCAGGCCATCAACGGGTTTTACAATGGCTTAAAAGGGGATAAAAATTACGTCGAGCTGTGGGGGCGAGACTATTCCAAGTTTTTTGTTGATGGCAAGGGCACGCTGCGACTGAGGGATTGCCCGGAGATCGATCTCATGAATAAGCGCACGAGAGAACCGCTTGCCTTATCAACACTCGGCAGTCGCCATGGGGGTGACTTTATCCGCGATGAACTAGGCTTCATAGATTACGGTGGCGCATGGCCTAAGCTTCCCCCGGAGGCCGTTCAAGATCTGCAAGACGTCAGGTCAGGGGCACCACATCGGATCAAGACATGACTGATAACATTGAAAAGCTGTTGGCCACCTACCATAACAAACCCTTACCCGGGTTCGAATTTACCGTTCGGGAACTACGGGGGCTGGACAAGGCCATGCAAACCATTCGCGGACATCTCGTGAACAACACGGACAAACTGGACGCGATAGACGACCACATCGCCCATGAAAAGGTCGAACTCGGTGAAATGGAGGACGAGTCTCTGAAAGCCACCATCGAGGAACGAATACGTAATTTGGAAGAGGAAAGGAAACTGCATCCTCCTTCCGAGACCAGCTTCGATCCCAGATAAGCCGTGCGTGGGAAACCGTTGATTGAGTCCTCTACCGTGGTGGTGTCACTGAGTGGGGGTACCGCCACGCCTGCCGTAAGCAGTGGCACACCAACACCCACGGGTAGCGTCAAAGACTGGATAAAAAAACACCTGAAATCACTCGGGGAGACCCTGGCTAAACTGGCTGGTAAGGCCGCCGAAGCATCCTGGGTAGCATCGTCTCGTGGCTGCTGAGTGCTCTGGCTAAAACTGCCACGTGGCTTGGTCAAAACCTGTGGGCAGCCATCGTCGCTGTGGCGGGTTTGGTGTACGCAGCGGCTAAGGAATTTTTAACCAAATAGGTCCCAAACCGACCGCGACCCCCGCCAACCACCAGGGCTGTTTTACGATCGATGTGCTGCTGATTGGATTGTGGGGATAGGTGCTGTGGGTGTGTGTGTTGAACCCTGGACTCCGGGGGTGGCGCCACTATACCCGTTTCACCGGTCGTGGGTGGTAGGACGTGGGGGACGTTGACATCGGGGTTGACGCCCAACTTTTGGTCTGCCGTGGCTATGACTATTTCGTTGTTGTGGTCCACCACTTTTTTTACTCTCAGTTGCATATTGCTCAGAGCCATGTACAGCCCCGCGTCGAAGAGGTAGTCGACTTTCGACCTGGCATATTCCGACACGTCTTGGTAGCGTTTGATGAGATCAACTGGAGCATTGATAGCATCCTCAACGTTAACAACGAACTGTTTCTGAGCGTCGTAAGCAGTCCCCTTACCGAGGATGTTGGAACGCGTTTGCGTCTGAGCACCCAACAGCGCCCACACGTACATTCGAATCGATTCGTTCAATCTGATTACCCGGGCACGAGTGAACCCTCTCAACGTGTCCAACATGAACCTTTTCCAGTCATCCGCTGCCCCCTACTCGAACCTCCAGACTCGGTAATCCTTGCAGGTGTCGAAAGCCATGTAACGGTCGTCCCACTCGTTTGTTGTGAGGTGATGATGCGAGTTGTACCCCCATTCTTTCATCTTCTCGCTGGCATCCACGAGGGGTATGTTGTGAGCGATGGGGATGCCCAACCCGTGGTTCGGCCCCGGCAAACGCCAATCCGTCTTTGGGTTTAGTTCGAATTCGTTGCAAATATGTTCGTAGGCCCGTCTATCGTACTGGTTGTTGACTGCGTTCCATGCCTTGTCCTGTGGGAGCGGGGTGCTGATCTCATTGAGGATACGTCTGATCTGGTAGTACATGTGGAACGTGAACACACACTGACTCAGCCGTCCACGCCGAGTGTCGGTCAATGTCACACCACACCACGTTGTAGCGCACCACACAGTGAAGTTGAGTTGATTGAGCCAGAACTGCATCGGTTTGTTGAACTACCTTAGCGTTAGTCACCGAAAACCTATACCGGTCGAACACATCTATGAACTGGGCGTCGAAATACAGCCCATCAGCGACCACGATCTTGTGTGGGAAGTCTATATCCAGTTTAGGGTAAAACACTCCCGGGGAGTACATTTTAAAACTATTATATAATGAGCATATATACTCTAACATGTACATAACACTTCCAGGAATTACGAGCGGCGCGAGGCCGTTCAGCTGATGCACGCGATCGATAACATGTCGGGTCAACTTGAAGTCGCATTCTGCGATATCACCTACCTACCGCGATGGACTAACATCAACGTCAACAACAATAAGCTGTTCGTCAGTGGAGCTCGCAGCCAGATAACTGACAGCTACTACAGCGTGTGTTCGCTAAGCGACGAGGTCTTCAAGCCCCTGGGAGCCAAACTCAAGATGAACGACTCAAACGGCACAGTGGTGTTAATCAACAACGGAAGAAACTCCTTGAGGCTCGGCCGACCATTGGCGAGATAAAACCAACAACTACCGTCACAGGCACGAAGCTACCCGACCTAGTATTGTATCGAGAGCTGTACATTCATCTCGGCCAAGTGAACACAACGTACAACATTCAAGGGGGTCACCCTTCAATGATACTTAGAGCCGTACTGGTGAAAACGGAGAAATACAACGACGGTAGAACCGAGTCGTTTTCACCGCGGCAGTATAAGAGGTTAACCCAGGGCAACATCCCTGAGCTGATAATATCGGTGTTAGATATACATCATAATCCTGTGAATATAGGATACCTCAGCATAACGCTTCACATAAAATGAAGTTGAAGAAATGCGTCAATGCGGGGATCTCCGACCTCCGGGACACACGCGGATTCGACGACCCTGGAGTAGATGGTAAATTGTACGCCTTGCAACTGAAAAACAACATTTACAAACGCGTTGAAGTCCCCTCCGATGGAGCCCTAGGTGATATAGTAGATACCTCAACAGCGGTCGTCAACACTCGGTACACCCTAGTCAACACCGGTGATGATAAATGGATAATATACCCATCGTTCGGGGGCAAACTGTTCGACTTAGAAGATGTTGAGAGCACTACCGTCGCCCGAAACAAGCCATATACGCTCGTCTTCACCGAGGATGACAAGTTGGTGTTGTTACCCGCTAAAGGCGACTGGTTTCTCAATATTAAGCTCAGCTCCCCCTACGTGTTCACGGATAACAAAGACAACTACCTAAACAAAGTCGTGAACAACAGAACCCTGTTCGTGGCTTACGTCCCGACTCAGAGGTGTAGCGTAGTCATCAGCCCAGTCGCCAGTATGGCAACCCACATGCTATCGAGTAAACCAGATGTGCAAGACGTGACATTGCAGTTGGTGTCAGAAAACCAGTTGGAAACTATATCTTAATAGTATTATAGCAATGACCAATCAGCATCGGCCCAGCGGTACACTCGGGGATCTAGGAGACACGGAGGGATTCGATCTGCCTGGTGAGGAAGACACCTTGTACGTCCTGCAATTTGATGGCCATGTGTATAGGCCGATTGCTCTGGCAAGCTTAAAGTAACCCGAATGGTTGCTCAATATGACCCTCACCGCACCTTATATCTCATTAAAGGAACATAGTCATATCTCTGAAATTAGGAATAACGGTACCTTGCCCGGGGGTTTCATTCCGGGGCCTAATACAATTATTATACTAAGACCGGTTTTACCCAATATGTTACAGGCATACGAGGGGGGTGAGTTAAGGTTTAACCGCTACTGGTCTGAGGAGGTTCCGGCTATGGTACCACGCTCCACACTCACCATAGAAGTCTATATCCTGAGAGCTTTGGGTAGCAAAGAACAACAACTTTTACCCAGGGTGACAATACACTGGAGTCCCCGGACATTTAACCAACGTTACCACATCATCATACAACCGGACCCCTCAACGGGTTCTATAGCCCCCTCAATAAGACCCTCCTATGGGGCTTGTGTGGATGCAGAGTTACCTATTAACTTCTCACCTATTCCCCTGCATGAGGATGTATACCTTATAAGTCTCAAGTACATTGATCGACTGTTAACTGAAGGCCAATTAAAAAATATCCCATAAGATATATTATATGCACACAGGATGGGGCTGTACCCAGTCGAGGAGGAAGCCCCGAAGCCACTGGAAACCGTAGACGAGTTCCGCTTGAAACAGTTATGTGGCATAAAACGCCAACTAGAACAAGACCGCGACACACGGGCAGCATTGTATAAGAAGAACCATAGAGCTTTCAATGTCGGGGATGGTGTTGATACCGCCCTTATGGCCACCAGTATGGGTTATGGGGCAGAAGGTGTGGGGCTGTTGGCCACCATCATAGCCGCACCCGCAGTGCTAGGCATCGAAATAACAGCTGGGGTGTCAGGGCTGGCTGGATTGGTGTTTAAGTTTGTGTCACGCAGACTGCACCGGAAGGCATTGAAACACTACGAGATCAGGATTCTGGCCGAAGCACTCACTGACAGTAAGATCACAGAGGAGGAATCTCGCTCAGTCCTCTCTGAACTCGACAAATACCGTAAGATGAAACAAATCCGGCTCAAGTCTCGTAAGTCTGCTATCGGCGAGGACGAGAAAAAAAAATGTACATAGAACAAGGGGTACGAAATATTAAACTGTTTCACACGTCATAGCGACACAGTAGTGCCACGTGTGTGCGGGAAGTTAGCTGGGGGCTCAAAAGTAGTAGATATACTGGTGCGAGATCTAAGGGCCTGACAAAAGCTTTATTTGTGAAATACAGCTTTGCAGAGGCTTTTGTTGGACTTGATCCCATACCGCTAATACCCCTACTACTTCAAAGAGATCAGCGCACCAATGCCACAGGACAAGGCATGGGATGCATCGAACAATCCATACGATCAGTGAGCTTACGAATAGATTTGTGGTGATTTTGAAATCGATCCGAACACGGATTGGCGTATACCGGGTACGAACCACGGGTTGGGCATTCCCTACAGTGAAAGAAGTCAGTGATGGTTTACTGAAAAGTGGTTGGCTCCGACAGGACTTTGTTGTCGTGTAATGAATGGCAAGTATGGATTTTAAAGGCAGTGACGGTTTCACCGTTCAAAAGGTGGAGCAGCCTCAAAAGGCTGCCGGGCAGGGCTTCCGCGGCTTTGCCGGACCGTCTTGCCAAGGCTTCCGCGAGCGATTTCAACTATTTTTTTACCTAGTCTCTGACGTCGCCACCTTTTTTGGATGGTGGTGTTGGGATTGGTGGGACTAGGACCAGGGTCGATATGATGAAATCCAAACCTGTTAAGACGCTGGCGATGGTAACCCCTTGTTCTCTGAATAACGTTTATGCCGTTCGGCTAACATGGTGTCCTCCATGAGGACTCGGTCGATAGTTAGGTGAATGCGACTGATCTGGGTTCGAAGTGCTTCTCGGTTGTACGACGCTGCTCGGGTTGATCATTCATCGTGCAACTGACGTAGCCTTGTCTCAATCCACTGTCGTCATTCATATCATCCACTTGTTCGCGTTTGGTTGGCTCGTAAGAGATACGATCGTCGAGTTCTTTCAGTTTAGCAATGTTGTCTACGGGCGACCCATGAATGGTTCGCAAGGCCTTGTCAAGTGCTCGCAGGTCCCGAAAGGGAAATTCGAACCTGGGCAAGGGTTCGTCCATGTACGTGGCCAATATTTTTTCGATGTCGTTCAAGTCTTCTTGCGCCTGTTGTGGTACATCTTGTAAATTTGATCGATCGCATTCGCCATTGTACTCAGCTCGGTCCACACCGTGTGTAAAGCCTGAGTGGGCTTCGGTGGAAGTTGTTTGGGTCGTGCACCGCTGTACCCTCAGATGTTTAATCGATCTCGGACAAAGGGGGGCACTGTAACAACCGGCCAGCGTGGACAAGGCGAGAGGCTTTAATGTGTTTGTTTAGGAGATCTACCTCCGGAGCCCCTTTCAGCCGTAGTATCCCACGATCATCGATTTCGATCTTAGAATAATCGCAATAAAGAGGATGGACGTTTTTAACATGGTATTGCCTATGCTTTCACTCGGGAACGAGGTGTCTGCGTAATCATCGAGCAACGGGGTTCTATCGTCCCCCAAATCATCCATAGGAATATCTTCAGCCCTGGTTCTGATATAATAAAGATATAAAACATACTTTCAATATAAAGGATGTCGTTAACATAAGGACGAAAGCTAGATCCTTGCCGAAGATTGAGGGAACCGTTCGGCGTCAGAGCCGTGCGTCAGTCTGTGACCATCACCAACAACCTGAGCACGATCGATGAAAATGAAACGCTGCTGGTGTGATTTCCCAGCCTGGGCGAGAATGATGTCATCCCTGGAACAGCTCGTCTTCTTTTCAGATCCGTTTGAAAAGCTGATGACGCTAAACGAGAAGTTGTGGCAAACCTGGGTCGCGCCATCATAAAGAAAACGACCATCAAAATCAGTAGAAACGAGATATTAAGCATCGACGACAGTGACGTGTTCTTCAATTACACAGACCTCTGGAGAACTGCGATCGATCGGGAAAACATGAAGTACCAAGGAATTTGTCAGTCCTATTGTCCGTCGACTCGGATGCGCATGAGGTACGGTTTTGAACAGGCCGAACTCGATTGCGATGGCGAATAAACACAAGGCCATCGACGCTGCGTTCGGGAACCGATTTTGCATCCCGCTCGACTTCGAGTTGCTGGAGGGGCGCATGCCTTTTTACCAAGCCGCTCTGGGCGATAGGCCTAAATACGAACTGATGTTCAACACTTATAGCCAGGTTATTTTTACGGAGACCGGCAAGGGAGGCAGCTACACCATCGACAATATTTCGTTGAAGTTCTACAAGGTAATGAATCCAGACTTGGCTCGACAAATTCGCAACCAGCATTCAGGAACGCTAGCCATCCTGTACGATCGCGTACTGCAACACCGGAAGATCGTTGCGAACAAGAACGACACGTTGCGGAATATTAACCTGAATGTGCCGGTGGAAGAATTTCATGAAAGGCATTTTGATCAAAAATATGGAACTTTTCCAGCATTTGAATGACCGAGATCGCAAAATCAGCTGTTCAGCCAAGATCCAAATGCGGACGATCAAGCGCTCACCGGAAATAAATGCGATTCGGTCTACGCTTACACTAGGGCAATACCTAATGACCGAGTACGCGCTGTGGTAGGACATGTGATCCACGATGACGATTGACTGCACTGGAGCGGACGTCGCTTCGACAATGGCAGTGAGGGGATCACCATCCAATCACCAGAAAGCTCAAACCTAGGGTAAATTAAACCTATATTTGTACGTCATTATGGATGCGCATCTTAATATAGACAATGGAAGATTCGTGCAAGCCCTCTATTGATCTGCCTCTAGAGCCACACTGTGCCATCGTGTGCAGTCAGACGGGGTGTGGGAAGACCGTTTTTGTATTGGACCTGCTGGAAGGGTACTATTGGGAGGTGTTCGATCATATCGTGATTCTTTGCCCTACAATACGCGTCAATAAAACGTACACGGAGAGAGCATGGGTGATGAACGATGCAGAGGTGTATAAAATCGACCCGGGAGTACGTTTACAGGACTGGTTACGAGCCTTTCACGAGAAGTTCGAGGGAGAATCGATGCTGTTGATCCTAGACGATTGCAGCGCAAATAAAGAGATCACCAAAAAGAGAGACATGCTATCGTATTTAGCGTTTTCGGGACGTCATATGAAACACAGCGTTTGGGTGCTGACGCAAAAATTCAACTCGGTCCTGAAAGACCTCAGGGAACAGACGCGATGGGTCGCCCTGTTTCACTGCAAGGACAGGGATTCGTTCGAGGAATGTTTAAGGGAAAACGACGTCATCCCCACCAAACCCTAACGAGAACGCGTGAGAACCTTGTTAGCCCAAACGAAACACGCCAAACTCCTATTGAAAACAGACCAACCCGTGGCTTATACGGTGCTAGCTTAGCAATGCTTAGTAAATAGCTTAGCAATGCTTAGCAATGCTTAGTAAATAGCAATGCTTAGCAAACTTCTAGCAATGCTTAGCAAACTGCTTAGTGCTTAGTAAATAGCTTAGCAATGCTCAGCAACACTTAGTAAATAGCTTAGCAATGCTTAGCAAACTTCTAGCAATGCTTAGCAAACTGCTTAGCAATGTTTAGTAAATGGCTTAGCAATGCTTAGCAAACTTCTAGCAATGCTTAGCAATGCTTAGCAATGTTTAGCAAATAGCTTAGCAATGCTTAGCAAATTAAATGTATAGCCTTTATATATAAAAACCCATGACGACGTTTGAAATTGCCGTGTTGTTTTACCTGACATTCATCTCGTTCTGTTTGGGTTATGCCGGATTTCATTATATTAGATTTAAAACCCGATTGATGTATTATAAGATGGAGTTGGACCACATGCTTGAACAAATGATATCCGAGGAGGAGAAGGAGGGTGAAGATGCATCCTCCCGCATCGGGGATAAGCGTGAAAGACTCGTGGCCCTCATCGTGGGTGGGAAGGGGAAACAATACTTGGGTGAAAACATCACCACTGATAAAATTTATAAAATGTCTGAGGGAGACATCGATAAACTGTACACGAGATACGAAGCCCGATTCTGCGCTGAAATGATGAAAACCATAGGGTCGACTCTAACGCAATTCTACACCGTGATCGCTTCGTCTCTGCTTCCCATTCCACCGGAACGTCGACCTTACTTGTGCGAAGATCTCGACAAAGATCCGTTTATCGGTCACACCTTGAACACGCTCAGTTGTGAGTTGTATCACCGATATGGTGTGTTCTTAGCTCCCATCACCACGGCCATCATTACGACGCACTGTCAATTTAAACATAAATGCCCGATTAATGATATACAAGATGAGGGACCTGACTTCGACACCTGTGGAGGAAGTAACCCCTCAGCAAGCGATTGATACAGTCACAAAGATACCCAACAATCCAAAACGAGTAGCAGCCGGTAAAAAGGCAAGCTAGGCATCAGAAATCGATTCCTATCATACACCGTGGATTCCGTACGCCGTGGCAGCCACTGTCGTGGGTATCACTGCAGGTGTATGGCTGTATCAACAAAACAAAAGACGACACCTCCACCCATAACAAAACAATTAGAGGTAAACCCACACATTATGTTATAATCATGTCTACCACCGACGGAAAACATTCGTCAACGATGCATATCACGCTGCCGTGATCAGCAGAATCTAGCCATCGGCTACGCTCGTTTGAGGCAAAATGATCACCAAACAACCAGCACCCAAACTTGATTTCAACCGGCAAGACATGGGCATGCTCGTGTTCGACTTGGGACTGGCAATGACCACCAAAGAGATGCTTGTTAAGCAAGGCATCATTCCGGAAAACATATTGAAGTAAGAAAAGTATATATAAATACATGGCCACGATCGCGATGATGATCGGCGGGGCATTAGTGAATGCCCTGGCCTTTTCGGGGAGCAATTATCTCTTCTCCAAATTACGCACATCCAATGCCGCCAAGATCGAAGTGGAACGGAAACGACACGATTTGGTCGTGGAGCAACTGCAAGCCGGGAAAGCCGAATACACGAAATAACGCATGCAGAGAATCGATTTCATCAACGCCCAACTCCAACGCGAAAACCACGCCCTTCAAACGTTCAAGGACGTCGACGACGCCATGCAACAATACTACCTGATCACCGGCAAACGATTGGAACCACTCGGTGACAAACCCACCCTATCTCAGTATATCACCCCTTCCCCGGATCAAAAAGATCGAGAGCTGCTTTTTGTGGCCTTAAGATTAGCCGCCACCGTATGGATCGCCAAACAATTAAACTAAAATATATCTAAGTGCATATAGCGAAGATGAGACCCGCTCCGTATCATTGTCAATACGTGCTTCTGGGAAAATCCGAGACTTGCGGCAAGAAATGCAGGACCGAGGAGTACTGCGGCATACACATGATGTCCATCCGTAAGGGTTTCGTGAATTACACATGGTCGGTATGTGGTATTGGAGTAAAATGCCATTATGGTTTATGTAAAGCTCACGGAGCAGACATAGTTCAAAATCAACTTATTTACGACAAAAAGAAAGATTATCCCAACAAACGTAACCGACTCCGCAGAATAAACATTAAAAAAACATTTTATGAGCGCTTCAGTTCAAAAGAGAAGGCTGATGGAGTTATCTCCCTTTGAAAACAACCAATTAGACATTTGACTTTGCATGTGGATATAGCATATCAATTAGACATTTGACTTTGCATGTGGATATAGCAAACCTATTAGACATTTGACTTTGCATGTGGATATAGCAAACCTATTAGACATTTGATTTTGCATGTGGATATAGCTTACCGTCAGCGAACTCAAAGCTCTCGCTAAAAGTCGTGGATTGGTGGGTTATTCTCGCATGAGGAAACCCCAACTGCTCACCTTGCTCGACATGAAATATGTCAAACCCCCTACTTTCGGGAGCTCAAACTCCGAGCTAAAGAACGTGGATTGAAGGGTTATTCTCACATGAGGAAAGCCCAACTGCTCACCTTGCTGGAAGACACCGAGCCGGTCGAGTTGAGATTCGTGCCGACAGACCATGCTGTGGGTAAGTATCTGAGAGGCTGGAAAATGATCGTTCAGTCTAACATCGACGTCAACAGCGTCAAACCTGTGATCGCGGACAAAGTCGAAGAAGAGTTAGATGATTTAAAACATATCAAATACCAGTTGACCATCCACATGTCGCTCAACAAACAGCAGACGGATGGCAGGACCGAGTCCATCGAGCCTTACTTCAGAGGCAAGCAGGAAGTCGTACTTCAATCCTACTCGATCCCTTCGACCCTCGATACCTTGCTACAAAAATACAAGAATCGTTAGAATGATGGACGCACAGGGGCTCCGGGTGGGTGGTGGGAAGTATGAACACCATCTATTTGGATATAGCGAACTACGTACCATTCAAAGGCGGAACGTACCTAGACTTGCCACCTTACTACAGAAATAAAAAAGCCATTAATAACATTAAAAATAAAGACGATGCTTGTGCAGTATATTCGGTTAGAGCTGGCTTATTTCCAGTAGCTATTAATAAGAATAGACCTTCGAGCTATCCCAAAGACGACGGGCTTAACTGGGATGGCTTAGTTAAACCCACACCCATTTCCTACTGGACCCGATTTGAAAAACTAAACCATTTAGCCATCAACGTCTTCGGTCACGAAGGCAATACGACCATCGTACACCGAATCAGCTCCATGCCCGATGATGTGCGCAGAATCAATGTAATTATGACCGAAAAGGAGGGTAAGTATCACTAAACACATTGAAAGTCTGAGCAGACTGTTGTACGATCAATCGACGCATAGAGAAAAGAAACATTTCTGCGAACGATGTCTGCACGGCTTCACGTGAGCCAACCTGCTGGAAGCACACCGGGAGGATTGCTGAGGCGTGGGAGAGACGGCGATCCGAATCAACATGCCTCGAGAACATGAAAACATCTTAAAATTCATCAACCACAAACATCAAACGTCCGTGCCTTACGTCATTTACGCCGACTTCTTAGGGCTCATCAAGCGGGTCGACCACATCGCGCCATCCCCGGAAAAAAGTTTTACGTACAAAACGCAAGAACACCAAGCCTGCAGTTCCGGGTGCATGGTCGTTCGATGTGAAGGTGAAATGGAGACTCCCCTGATCTAGCCAGGTCCCGATGCAGCTGAAACGTTTCTCACGTTCTTACAACGCGAAGAGAAAAAATCAAGGAAGCTTTCTCGGACCTTGCCTCCATGGATATGATGCCGGAGGATAAACTTGCTCACGAAAAGGCTCAGCGTTGCCACGTGTGCGACCAACCCCTGAACGAGGATGTTGTGAGAGATCATTGTCACATCACCGGCCGGTACCAAGGTGCCGCTCAGAATGCGTACAACTTAAAACTTAGAATTGATCCCCACAAAATCAACATCCGCATGGTCTTCCACAATTTGAGAGGGTACGATACTCACTTGATCATGTAGGCCATCTCGAACATCGATGGCGATATCAAGTGCATCCCCAACAACATGGAAAAATACGTTTATCGATAGCACTGAGTTCCTCCTGTCGTTGCTCGACAGTTTGGTCAAGGCCAACGATACCTTCACCATCACCCATCGACACACTGATGAGGCGACTCGACCTCTGCTGCTCGAAAAGGGCGTGTACCCGTATGAGTACATGGACGATTGGTCTAAGTTCGACGAGACCCGATTACCTCCCATCGACCGATTTTACAGCAACTTAACCGAATCCCATATCTCCCAGGATGATTACGACCACGGTTTAAACATGTGGAACAAACTGGGTTGTGAGAATCTAGGCAACTACCACGACCTGTACTTGGAAACAGACATGCTACTGCTTGCCGACGTGTTCGAGACAGTCAGAACGACGTGTTTGAAACTGTATCAACTCGACCCTGCCTGGTATTACACCAGCCCCAGTCTCTCGTGGGATGCCGTCTTGAAAAAAACCCAGAGTCAAACTGGAATTGCTCACGGATTACGACATGCATCTGTTCATCGAGAAAGGCATGCGTGTTGGGATTTCCATGGTCTCCAAACGCTACGCGAAAGCCAACAACAAATACATGGAAGGCTACGACTCGAGCAGCCCACCAATCACCTGCTCTTTCTCGACACCAACAACCCTGTACGGCTGGGCCATGAGCCAGTCTCTACCTACGGGAGGGTTTGAGTGTTTGGACGATGAGGTCGATATCATGAGCATCGCGCCGGATTCGAAAAAAGGCTACATCCTCGAAGTGGATTTGAAGTATCCCGCGGCATTGCATGCTGCTCACAACAGCTATCCGCTGGCTCCTGAACGGTTGACGGTGAACCGAGACTGGATGTCGACTAACAACACCCGTTGCTCGGAAAATATAAGCTGGCCAAAGTAGAAAAACTCGTTCCGAACTTGATGCACAAGACCATGTACGTGGTGCACTGTTGGAATCTGCAGCTGTACTTGTCGCTGGGTATGAAGCTGACTATAAATACATCGGGTGCTCAAATTTGATCAAAGTCCCTGGATGGAACCTCGCTGAGAAAAAAGGCCCCCAGTGACTTTGAGAAAAACCTCTACAAACTGATGAACAATTCAGTGTTCGGTAAAACCATGGAAAACTTGAGGAAACGCGTCAACGTAAAACTCGTGCGATCTCACGAGGAACAAAAACTCAGGAAACTCAGAGCCAGCCCGGCCTTCAACCTTAGCAAGCTATTCGATAATGACTTGGCAGCGCTACACATGAACAAAAGCCACATGAAGCTCAACCAACCCGTCTACGTGGGGATGAGCATTGTCGACTTGTCCAAACATCTCATGTACGATTTCTACTACAACGAGTTAAAAAATCAATATGGCGATCGACGTGAAGTGATGAAAACGGACACGGATTCACTGCTCATGGAAATTCGTACTGAGGACGTAAACGAGGACATGGCGAAACACAGCCACTTGTAAAATACCAGCAATTACCCCCCAAAAACGTCCTACACAGCACGACCAGTAAAAAGGTCCTCGGCAAGATGAAGGACGAATGCACAGGGACACCAATCGTCGAATACGTCGGATTGAGACCCAAGATGTATTCCATCCTGAAAGCCGACAACGGCGAGATCCGAAAGGCGAAAAGGGTCAAGAAATACGTGGTGAAACAACTCATCAAACACACCCTCTTCAAACAGGCTCTCTTCGATAAACGCACGTTCAAACTCCCCATGAACGCATTGAGAAGCGACAAACATAATATCTACGGCATCACCCTCAACAAGACCTCGCTGTTGCCCATGGATACAAAATGATGGATTGCGAATGATGGCATCCACACTTATAGCTAGGGATACCAACAGTAGACCTCGACGCGTTGGGTGTGTCCGAGACCCCCAATAAAGGAAACTCAGCTCTATGCGTCGAGACAATTGAATGAACGATAGCGTGTATACATCATGGAGAAGGTTTACTACAGACCCACTACATAAAGTCGTCACTGAATATTATGGCTACATTTAAATCCAATCCAAACCCCGTTGCTAAGATCGGCCGCCATCTTTGTTTGGCTTAGAAACCACAGTCCTGATCTGAGACCTTAAACCATGACCGCTCATAGCATGAGCGGTCAAACCTCAACACCAACCCAGTGCTGGCGTGACCTTTCATGAACCCTGACCGCTAATGAGACCGTGGTCCACCAGGGTATAATAAACTCGCATGTCTCTGAGCCGGCTGATACGCTGCACATACAAAAGTCAAGCCATCTGATGGCCAACTATGAATGTCTTTATTGTGTTTTGATGGGCATCATTGAAATGACTGTGTGCACCTGTCTCTGCGATATACTGTGTGCACCTGAAGATAGGAGAATGTCTCTCAGTGAGGGACAGGTACACACACTGTCACATTTAACAACAATAACAGTACAGTTTGGCCAACCATAGCAACATTACATGAATATTACAAACACTACATCAATGCACAGTATGTGACTGTACCAAACTCATGTGCCAATTATGACTTTACATATTAAAATGGAAAACTGTCATGGCCGACGCTAACAAGCACATGGCCATTGTTAAGTTTATAAATTGACCAGACATATAAATGTTAATTTAAATTAAAATATGTTCTAGTTTATAGTTAATAGTTGATAATTGTAATAAATGTTTAACATGTTTAATAAATTTAGTAAACCTATGCCTAACTTATCTCCAACTGAAACTGTGAAACGTTGACTCACCTGCATATAGAAGGAGAAAGTCTCTCAGTGAGGGACAGGTACATACACTGAGGAACAATCAACAGGTGAGCAACAAGAAAACTATGGCAAACCAATAGGGCCAATCACAGCCAAGAAGAGAATTGTTTGGCATAAGAAACCAATCAGTGGCAGGTAAGTGGCAATAAGGTGAGTCTACTTATAGAAAAGAAGAATTGAAGTGAATTGGGATGATTCCCAATTCAGAAAAAGAAGAGGGTGAAAATTAGAAGAACCGAGGAACCAAGATGGTGACCAGTGTTAGTAAACAATCAAGACCAGACAATGACATGACATGACATGACTGCTATTACAGCACCCATGCTATTACAGCACCCACATGGCACTTCAGGTAATTTTAATATTTTATAAAAAAATATGTGACATCTGTTTGTTTTGGTTTATTTATACAAATTATGATTTTTTTGGTAAAACCACAGAGTAAATTTTTTAATAAAATAAAATATGAACTGACATATGCCCAAACTATGTACAAAATACCACACTTTTCTTGTTTTAGCAGTAAAGAAATATCACACGGCTACAGAGCTGAATCTGTTCATCAACAGTCATACCAACTTATAAATAAAGGTAAGTGTGTTTTATAGAAATAATGATAATAAGAGAGGCTTTCTTGATACATCACTAGTCACACCTAAATGGAAGGTATAGTGATGTATGGCAGATAGTATTTACCAGTCTATTATAATCATCAAGCACTCACAACATCTTATTATGTTGGCGACGAATAGTGTAAAACTAGGAGAAGTAAGGTGCACCAATGCTGTTTTACGCACTTTATAAGCGTACTGACAGCTATTCCTATGGTATTATATATATCTTGCCATGTCATTGTAGCAGTGTGAGAGGTACTATTTTCAACTGCCATTAGCTGTGAGATTTATCATTTGAGTTTGAGACCAGTTAGGTTTGAATTGTAGATGGCTTCACCAATGTTAACAGTTCGATTGTATTAACATTCCACTAATATGCATGTGATAAAGATAAGAGTATTATGTTAGCAGTTAATTGTGTCAAACCTCAATGGCTGAGTATTATCAACCAATGTTCTTTTACCCTCTATAAGCCTAATGGCACTTTTTCCTATGGCATTGTAGGTGTCTTGCTATCTTATTGTAACTTTGTGAGAGGTATTATGCTCAACTTATACCAACTGGAACCGTCAGCACTAGCATGTAATATAGACACCATGCATGTATTTAAATTATATCTTACAATTCAGGTGAGCTACAGAGACCCCTGGCTTTATTTTGTTGACGACTTAGGTTTTGAAAGCTCTGTGGTAACAGGAATAGTCAGAATTATGAAAAGCCTTGTGAGGAACAAGTTTCTAAACACTCAAATGGGGTTATCCAGGGAAACTTTGATGAAATCGTACAACAACTGTACACTGGGTACCTGTAGTTAACTTACCTGTCTGTTATGAGGGAGGGGGCGGGAAGGGGGCTGCATGATAAAGTCATGGACAGACTCTACTGTGGTGAGTGGTGGTGAAATAGAGATTGTCCGACTGAACGTTACACACTGATTCCTGTGCAGTGTTTATGTGTTTATAGACAAACTTAAACTACATTATGTGTGGTGTATCATTTTAACAATGGGAGTATTCATATGACTTTTGTTTGTGTCCTTTGAGATCCAACTCTGACCTGTTTGTTCCCTTCGTAGATACAAAGTCTCTAGCACAACACATTGTGGGATGTTGTCAGCAACAGCAGGGAGAAGTATCAGCAGCACCACAGCAACAACAGCAACTCCAACCAGGGTCAGGTGGTGATGGTGATGAAAGAACGGTTCAGGCACACCTGTTCACAAGTACAACCTGTGTACTTCCTGGAACAACAAGTCCGCAGGTTCCGGGAACAGAAGCCTTGACACCAGAGTCCTCAAGTACATCTTGCGTAGTTCCTGAAACAACAAGTTTACAGGTTCCGGGAACAGAAGCCTTGACACCAGCACCAGGTTCCGGGACACCAGTGCCCACATCGTCTCTTCTGCCCAGAGTACCAGGATCTCTTGTATCACAGATACAGTCATCTGGGCTGCATCCAGTACCAGTCAGTGGGAATTCTCCTGCAGGTGGGTGGTTTTACTCTATATTGTTGACCTCTTTAAGATCAGCTATCATGTCATTCTTAATTATATAAAGGCGTGTGGCAGCTTTACTACTTTATAAACGCTTAGAAACTTAGCAAACCTTTATGACGGGCAAGGTGTAAATGGACCCAGTTGCCCGAACACCTATAAAACATTTAATTATCCATCTGTCTCTGAGCTATCATCACATCTCACCAACCATTAGAACCCAACTTCTCAGCAGAAAAACCCTTGAAGATTCGGGTTAGAATTGATCTTCAGTAACCCATGCTTGTTTAAAGAGGCGACTAACAGGATCGGTGGTCAGGCTCGCTGGTTTGGTTGACACATTGTTTCCCAATTGTGAAGGTCGATGCTCATGATGTTGATCAGTAGATTGTCTGGTCCAGACACGATTATTTACAGACAGCCGCTATATAACTGGAATATTGCTGAGTGCGGCATTAAACAACAACCAACCAATGTTATTCATTTCAGTCTCCAATGTCAAAACCTAAACAACAAACCACCAACTTAGCAGATAAGATCATATCATTTACATTTACCAATACCTCATGTTTTGTCAATTCCCAATATCTCCTACTTTTTCAGTCATAATATACCTTCAGCTGTGAAGCTATGGTTTCTATGTCACAGTGTTTGGCAGGGTGCCTTTGACCTCAACACAAGTCTTTATCAAGCTCTGTTCAATTTATGAACTGACTTCATTCGGCAGCCACATTTTATAGTTTGGCATGAAATGCATGTGGACCCGGCTTTTTGTAAATATCACTTCATCCAATGATCCATTCGATCTCAAACTGTGCAAGTGGATGTTTTTCCAGACAACCTAATCACATTGTAAATCACCGATTTTATGCATTTGTATTAAAGAATCTGTCTATGTAACTGTCAACCAAATAAACAGCAGAACGCAGACTGCTGGCAGAGGGAGGGAGCCAATGACCTGTAACAGCGGTAGTGTTGGGTCATAAAGGTAAATGCACATGCAGTTCATGATAGTTACCTGTGCACTGCACAGTGATAGAGCGTTTGGATCATTCACATTGACTACTTCTAGCTGTCATCATGAAAGCTTATTCAGATGATGCTAAACGTTTAATTAGAAATGTGTTTAATTATTTTTAAAAAAAGAGCAAACATAGGAAACCGATTTATAAGATGTCAGATTACATGAAACATACAACTTTTGCTCTTGGCATTAAAAAGAAAATCGTGCTAAAAATTGTGCAAAAATATACCAACAACCAATAAACAAAACCTTGTACAAAAGGGAGGCATCCAAAGTTAGATTCTTTTGACATCAGGGTCATATTTGCTAGAAATGAACACCTGTCCACAAGAAAGTTAAAACACATCCTTGCAGAGGATCACAAGACATTAATGTGTTTCTAGGTTTATGCTAACCAAACTACTGTTCAAATTTGGATACAAGTACAAGAAGGTAGCAAACCAGAAACTTGTAATGTGTGAGGGGTCTGATATTGTGAAATAAGGTGTAATTCTGAGAGAAATTAAGCAGGCAAGAGAGGATGGGTTCGAACCTATATATCTGGATGAGACCTGGGTCAATGCAAACCATACTGCTGCCAGACAGTGGTTACCCACTGATCCCAGTGATGGTAGAAAAATACCAACAGGCAAAGGTAAACATTTAATCGTTCTTCATGCTGGTTCCCACCGAGGATTCCTACCTGGTTCTAGATCAAAACAATAGGTGCCCAACTTCCAGTATAAGGAAGTCAGATATGCAGCAATGGCTAACAAATAGCAATATACAATTTTCAATTAAGGCCACTAAACCACAGTTGTACTCTTGATTAAACCTAACAAACCTCCTCCCACATATAACATTGACAACATGCTACGCCAACTCAGCCATAAGGTCTTGAGATTACCACCGTACCACTGTGATCTCAACCCAATCGAACTTATCTGGGGAGATCTTAAAAGTACAGTGGCCCGGAAAAATCAATCGTTCAAGTTGAATGATGTCAAGCACATTGTCAACACTGCTATATGTGACATTGACATTGTACGCTGGCATGCATGTGTTGAACATGTCAAGAAGGTGGAGAAAGAGTACTGGCTCAAAGATGGGCTTGAAGGAGCAAACAGTTAATCCTGTTGTCATTCTTCTGGACAGAATGGAGAGAACTTGCTGAAGTTTAATTCTGTTATTATATTTACAGATAATAATAGTATCCAGCCAGATATGCTCAAAGAAATATAACTTCTTTTAACAATGACAGTACGGACTAATTCCAACGACTTATAGTGTAACATGAAACACTCATTTCACATTAAATTATCATGAAAATATAAATAATAACTATCTATATGCTTAAAGCTATTGGAAATGCATTGCTTAATTTGGAATGTGAACGACATCAAAACATAACACTCCGTATGATGGTTAACAGTGGGCACCCACTTTACCCTATTCACGACCTGTGCCACCTCTTCATACCTGTCACGTGCATAGCTGCCCTACATTGACGAACGTTGACCTTTATGACCCAACACTGACGCGGTTACAGGTCATTGGCTCCCTCCCTCTGCCAGCAGTCTGCGTTCTGCTGTTTATTTGGTTGACAGTTACATAGACAGATTCTTTAATACAAATGCATAAAATCGGTGATTTACAATGTGATTAGGTTGTCTGGAAAAACATCCACTTGCACAGTTTGAGATCGAATGGATCATTGGATGAAGAGATATTTACAAAAAACCGGGTCCACATGCATTTCATGACAAACTATAGAAACAAATGCTGATGATATGTTTTCAGATTCACTAGAAATATTGAACACATCTATGAAACCTTCAGTCAAATGGCTTTTGTTACAGTAACACTATGAAGCTTTATGAAAGAGAGCAACATTTTGGAGATGTGACCATGGCAGTGTGTTTGACCTCAGCATAAATCTTTTTTTAAGCTCAGTTTTATCTATGCCATTTATATTTGGCAAACACGTTTCAGAAAACTATCATAACTAATACGAAGTGTTTTTGTCTGCTGGTGTTATCACCTGTTTTCAGAATCACTAGCAGAATCTAAGTTGAAATATGGATCACGTCTATGTAAGCTTCAGTCATGTGGTTTCTGTTACAGTCACACAGTACAACCTTATCCAAGTACGGCAGCAGTTTGGTGATGTGACAGTGAAGGGAGGCAAGAATCTGAACATTGGCGGAACTCAGAATGTCGGTACAGCTCCAACCAAACAGGAAGAAGAGGAGATACCACTGACTGCAGCACAGAAGATCAGGAGTGAGATATTTGATAATGTTTTCCCAATGATTGTCCATGTGGTGGTAATGTACGATTAAACCAGACTGATATAGTCTATGTACTAAACCATCAGGTTGCTCACCTTGCACGGAGGCCACAGACGCGTGGATGTCGTCAAACTGTTATCACAGATGCTCCTGTATAACCAGGTATCGAGACAAACTAAATTTGATGCTGGCTGGGCTCCGTGTCGGACGTGCACGGTTCAACTTCATCGGTCTTGACGTGGTGTTGATACTGGTGGGCGGCTTCAACAGGGGCAGTCTATAACTTGATTGTTTTGCTGAAAACTTCATGAATCGACGAGGAACGTCACGCTGCTCTATCTTTATCTCTCTATCTGTCACTTTCCCCGAGGCGTGCCTTTGTTATGCTTCAGTTTAGTGAGATATTCTCAATTTGATGGGTGATCCAACTGATTTTTGGTCACGTCTTGTTACTGACACTACCTTGCACATGACACCAGACTTTTGTTTATTCTTTATGCAATTTTGTCTTCTGCTATTTCAGCAGATGCCCACAATTTGTGGTACCTATTTAAGAACCTTAACAAAATTTGAGTAACTTTTATATGGGCCGGTAGGGTAACCTATTGGTAAAGGTGTTTGTTTGTCCAGGCGAAGACCCGGGTTTGATTCCCGATATGGGAACAATATGTGAAGCCCTTTTCTAGAGTAAAATGTTCAAATCTTAAGTTTGTTCACTTATATATAAATGTGTTAAATGTGCCTTGTTTCCACAGAAAGGACGACATCCAGGATACAGTTGTGGACTAAAGACATGGTGGAGACAGACGCCCTCAAGAAAGTGAAAGAGAAGCTACACAGAGGTGCAACATGGGTGACAATTACAGGAAGACCGGGAGAGGGGAAGTCCACAACCGCCTACATGGCTCTCAAAGACCTACACAGTCAGGGGAGACAAGTATACCAAGTGGTGTCACCAGAAGAGTTCACTGAGGTCATAATGGCCTGCTCTAACCCTGTCATTCTGTTAGATGACATATTTGGTGATCTCGAATTCGACGCTGCAGAATGGACCAAATGGAGACCAAGTCTACGACCTATTGTGGATGTGAAACATCCTGACAAATATGCTGAAAAAGATTCTTTGGACTTTTCGACCAAAACTGAAAAGGTTTCAGAGAAGACAAAAGGTGATCAAACACAGGTGAAACAAACAAGTCCAAACAAAGACAAAACTATCATAATTCTCATAGGCCGGGACTATGTGCTGAAATCCTCATTGGCAGACTTGGGAAGGATGGCAGATTACATTTCCAGTCCCCAATACGTGGTGGAAGTTTCCTCACAGAGAGACTCTTATGAGCGGAGGAAGATATGGCGTGTTCATGCTGAAACAAAAAACATAAACTTTAAAGAGTCAGTTGTGTCACAGATATGCGAGGTAGACTGTCCACATGGCTTCCCCCATGTATGTAAAATGTTTGTCGCAGCATATGAAAAGGATTGGACTCAAATTCGCCCAGAGGCTTTTTTTCAAGCGCCTATTGCTTTCCTCAACCAAACTTTGAATAAACTTATGAAAGATGAGGAAAAGCATTCACTGTTCATGGCAATGATTCAAAAAGATGGGGAGATTAGTGGACAAGAAATGGAGGCGGATGATAACCTCGGTTATAAACACAAAGACGTTGCTGACGATTTGGTTGGATCTTACCTCAAGAAGGAGGATGACACCTACATGTTTGATCATCCTTCTATTTATGACAGTGTTTCCTTTATTCTCAGTACAAAACAATTGAAGTTTGTTATTGAAAAATGTAGTTTGTCCTTTATAAATCAGCGACTTCGTCTTGCACCCCCTAGAGGGAGAGAGGAAAACGTCGCTGGTGAGGCAGGTCTTGTTGCAAGCATCCCATGGACATATGCTGGACATTTAGCCAGAAGATTTGCAAGTGAAATACACAGGAGGAATTTGTTGCATGTTTTATCCCACCAAGCATGTTGTAATTCAGACTTTGTTCACTTGCTAATGGACTGCCTGAAGACACAGTTTCACATGTATGCATTTGACATTGTGAAACTAACTGATAAGTCATCCAAACAGTCATTTTGTGAATTACTTCCCAGCAACAAATCACATCATCTCATGAAATATATTATGGAGAAAGAAAATATATCATTCAGCCAGGATGAAGGGAGGGACATTTTGTTGGGTGTGTGCATGAATGCTGCGTGCAGTGTACTGAAATACATCAGTGGACATATGGAACTTGATTTAAATGCTACATACGGTTGGAAGGAAACGACGCCGATTATGTTAGCAGCAGAAACCAGAGACAGCGTGTTTGTTAATCAGATTTTGTCTCTTGACCCTGACCTGAATGCAAGAGACGGGTTTGGTAAAAGCGTGTTTCATTATCTTTGTAAAAATGGCCTTACATTAGCCGTAAAGAATGTGCTTGACAAGGGAGTGGACGTTAATGAGGATCAAGGATCACGCTGGAAACACCCTCTATACATTGCCATAAAGAAAGGTCACGTAGAGGTGGTGAAACTGTTGGTTAACAGAGGATGTGATGTAGATAACAAGAAAGGTCTTAGATGTGCTGTTAGTAGCCTAAACGTGGACATGGTGCTGTTCTTTTTAAACAGAAGAGTACAGGTTGACAGTACTGTTGTGTGCAGAGCTTGTGAAGCTGGGGAGTTGAACATAGTTGAGAAGCTATTTGAGAAGGGTGCTACTGTTAATATGGTGTCATATTATGGATATACTCCACTTCACAGCGCATGTAAAGGAAATCCTACTGTTGTTGCATATTTGCTGAAAAAAGGAGCAAGTGTCTATCAAGCTTCAAATGTTAGAGGTGACACACCCCTTCATAAAGCAGCAGGATGTGGATCTACAAAGTGTGCTGACGTGTTACTGAAAGCTGGAGCTGATGTTAATGTTCAGAATATAAGAGGTGACACACCACTTCATAAAGCAGTAGGATGTGGATCTACAAAGTGTGCTGACGTGTTACTGAAGGCAGGAGCTGATGTTAATGTACAGAATGATACAGGTGACACACCACTTCATAAAGCAGCAGGATGTGGATCTACAAAGTGTGTTGACTTGGCTTCCCCCATGTTACTGTTACTGAAGGCTGGAGCTGATGTTAATCTACAGAATAATACAGGTGACACACCACTTCATGAAGCAGCAGAACGTGGATCTACAAAGTGTGTTGACGTGTTACTGAAGGCTGGAGCTGATGTTAATGTACAGAATGATACAGGTGACACACCACTTCATATAGCAGCAAGGAGGGGATCTACAGAGTGTGTTGTGTTACTGAAGGCTGGAGCTGATGTTAATGTACAGAATGATACAGGTGACACACCACTTCATAAAGCAGCAGAACGTGGATCTACAAAGTGTGTTGACGTGTTACTGAAGGCTGGAGCTGATGTTAATGTACAGAATGATAGAGGTGACACACCACTTCATATAGCAGCAAGGAGGGGATCTACAGAGTGTGTTGTGTTACTGAAGGCTGGAGCTGATGTTAATGTACAGAATGATACAGGTGACACACCACTTCATGAAGCAGCAGAACGTGGATCTACAAAGTGTGTTGACGTGTTACTGAAGGCTGGAGCTGATGTTAATGTACAGAATGATAGAGGTGACACACCACTTCATAAAGCAGCAGGATGTAGACATACAAAGTGTGTTGACGTGTTACTGAAGGCTGGAGCTGATGTTAATGTACAGAATAATACAGGTGACACACCACTTCATAAAGCAGCAGCAGTATGGTGGGAATCTACAAAGTGTGTTGATGTGTTACTGAAGGCTGGGGCTGATGTTAATGTACAGAATAATACAGGTGACACACCACTTCATAAAACAGCAAGGAGGGGATCTACAGAGTGTGTTGATGTGTTACTGAAGGCTGGAGCTGATGTTAATGTACAGAATAATACAGGTGACACAGCACTTCATATAGCAGCAAGGAGGGGATCTACAGAGTTAGTTGATGTGTTACTGAAGGCTGGGGCTGATGTCCATGTACAGAATAATACAGGTGACACACCACTTCCTATAGCAGCAGGAGTGGGATCTACAAAGAATGTTGATGTGTTCCTGAAGGCTGGAGCTGATGTCCATGTACAGAATAATACAGGTGACACACCACTTCATATAGCAGCAGCAGGATGGGGATCTACAGAGTGTGTTGACGTGTTACTGAAGGCTGGAGCTGATGTTAATGTACAGAATGATACAGGTGACACACCATTTCCTATAGCAGCAGGAGAGGGATCTACAGAGTGTGTTGACGTGTTACTGAAGGCTGGAGCTGATGTTAATGTACAGAATAATACAGGTGACACAGCACTTCACATAGCAGCAGCAGGAGGGGGATCTACAGAGTTAGTTGATGTGTTACTGAAGGCTGGAGCTGATGCGAATGTACAGAATAATACAGGTGACACACCACTTCATATAGCAGCAAGAATGGGATCTACAAATTGTGTTGATGTATTACTGCAGGCTGGAGCTGATGTCCATGTACAGAATGATACAGGTGACACAGCACTTCATACAGCAGCAAGAATGGGATCTACAGAGTGTGTTGACGTGTTACTGAAGTCTGGAGCTGATGTTCATGTACAGAATCATAGAGGTGACACAGCACTTCGTGAAGCAGCAGGAGGGGGATCTACAGAGTGTGTTGATGTGTTACTGAAGGCTGGAGCTGATGTTAATGTTCAGAATAATACAGGTGACACACCACTTTATACAGCAGTATCAACGAGACGGGGATCTACAAAGTGTGTTGATGTGTTACTGAAGGCTGGAGCTGATGTTAATGTACAGAATAATAGAGGTGACACACCACTTCATAAAGCAGCAGGAGCATGGTGGGGACCTGCAGACTGTGTTGATGTGTTACTAAAGGCTGGAGCTGATGTTAATGTACAGAATAATACAGGTGACACACCACTTCATGAAGCAGCAGGAGTGAGATCTACAGAGTGTGTTGATGTGTTACTGAAGGCTGGAGCTGATGTTAATGTACAGAATAATAGAGGTGACACACCACTTAATGAAGCAGCAGGAGGGGGATCTACAGAGTGTGTTGATGTGTTACTGAAGGCTGGAGCTGATGTTAATGTACAGAATAATGCAGGTGACAAACCACTTCATCGAGCAGCATGGTGGGGATCTACAGAGTCAGTTGATGCGTTCCTGAAGGCTGGAGCTGATGTCCATGTACAGAATAATACAGGTGACACACCACTTCATAAAGCAACAGCAGGAGAGGGATCTGCAAAGTGTGTTGACGTGTTACTGAAGGCTGGAGCTGATGTTAATGTTCAGAATAATACAGGTGACACACCACTTCATGAAGCAGCAGCAGCGTGGCGATCTACAGAGAATGTTGATGTGTTACTGAAGGCTGGAGCTGATGTCCATGTTCAGAATAATACAGGTGACACACCACTTCATAAAGCAGCAGCAGCAGTATGGAGGGGATCTACAAAGTGTGTTGATGTGTTGCTGAAGGCTGGAGCTGATGTTAATGTACAGAATAATACAGGTGACACACCACTTCATACAGCAGCAGGAGGGGGATCTACAGAGTGTGTTGATGTGTTGCTGAAGGCTGGGGCTAATGTCCATGTACAGAATAATACAGGACAGAAACCACTGCACTAGTTGCAAGTCTTATCAATGTAGATTCAATAGACATTTGTTGATTTAATTGATCAGTGCAGGAAAGGTTACTAGATATATGTCACTTTGTTACTGTTTATGTGACGAGTTAAAAATAGAACGAAGGCAAGAACATTATAGCTTCTGTTCTTTAGGATTGAAAGTGGAAACTGACAGTACTGTCGGAACTAGAAAAAAATCAGAGATTATTGCAAAAATGAGCAAAGCAGTGTTTTTTTGTAAGTCCAAAGCGACTTAGTTGGAACAGACCATGGCTTTATGCAAATTAGTGTAATAATTCCAGATATTGTATTAAAAAGGACACTTTTTAAATGCCCATTTTGAAATTAGACTCATTATAACGATTGCTGACGTAAAAAATAATAACTTAAAGGTCACATGCAACCAAAAAATCAAACATAATTAAAACACAATTATCACTTATTTATGACATGTAATATACATTGCTGGTTATGAAAAAACATATAAACAAAATTATAAGCCTACAATGAAAAGTGCAATATTTTGTACTTGGGTTTACTTCCCAAGAAACGAAGCAGCTAGGATACCGAACCCAGTCAGAGCGGGTGGGTGTGTGCACTCATTTGTAATGGCTGGTTCATCTGCAGATGCCCTCACGGCTCATTGTGTGTGTATATATAGAGATGTTGGGTTTTGTAAATACATGCTCGTTTTTTGTGTATAACATTTTGCAATCAACAGACATCATAACATGTCATGTATACAAGTATCATACCTGCCTGTCTGTGTAATTACATAATGTGGCAGAGACCGAACTCGGGCCATAAATCAATGCGTATTGTTTATGGTGTATAGGCTGATAGGTGTTAAGTTCAAATTGCATGTGGTCAGTGATCGAATTTGTGTATTGAATATTTTCATTTGCAGATGGGCAGGCAGACATATAGGTGTTAATAAAAACAGATATTGAGTTTTGTCTGTGACAACGACATATCTATATCACAGTTAGAAATTCTGTCAACGCCAAATAATGACATTGCTTTTAAGTATCGAACTGAGAAAGTAACTCGGTAAGAAATACGGGTGATGAAATAGACAAATGAAATTATATAAACAGTTAAATCGGTAATCTACTGTAATAACATATAAAAAGCTCGCGCCTGTGAAATATCAACAAAACGTTAGAAAAATAGCTCACACCAAAGCCTTCACCGAGTATTCACCAGGACAACCCGCTTCCAAGCTGCGCGAGCATATACTGTATATTTCACTGCGCATGTGCTATGAGCGCAGCCCAGCTGTTGAAACCACTTCAATTACCCCAAGCGCTGGGGGAAAATTAGTGAATCGTTTGAACTACGATTTCGCGCGGGTTTTTTCATCACGTTATTTTTCAACTTTATAAGTTGAAATTGCATTTTTGATGATTTGTTTCGGTAAGTCCATACCGAAACGTATCACAATCTGCAAAGTTGTGTTTTACGTTGCATGTGACCTTTAAATACTGAAACTATTAAGGATGTAGCTAACATGGAGTCTCACTAACACTATAAAAACAGATGGGTGTCGCAGACAGTGGTTGGGCTCATCCTGGAGGATAGAGATATCAGCTAAGAAAAGATAATCCTTTAGGGGAATTAAACTGGGGAAGTAAACGGCATGTCATAACAATTTACAAATATTATCCTGTCCTGTTGATCTTCGGCTGGTCATGCCACCAATATATTTTGAGACATTGAATACGATGACTGATTTAAGCTTTTCTATGGGTATCATACTCTTTACATATTTCAACATTAAGTTTATGATAGAAAGACACGTAAGATGTAACTCAACAGATGAGACATATTCAACACACATGAACAAGCATGAAATATCTTTGAGATGACCCATTGTGCCTGCACGCATCACATGCATTTCATGTCCGGTGAGTCGTCGTCATACCTGGCTGAGCGACCTAACTGTCACCTATAGTGTGATCTATTGTTTTGCCGATTTTATAGATAAACATGTTTTTATGGATATCCTATTGCGCATCCCACTGAACGCTAGTTAGGCTGATGTGGGTTTTTGCAATTTGCAATCGTGAAAATTATAGGGATACAGAGTAACAGCATAAACAGTTTTTTTCCCTATTTCCGACAGTACTTTAATACAGGTTTTGTATTGCCAAAGAATCCACATTGAAATTCTTCAGTGGAAGCGTCCACCATGAAAAATAGCACTAAACTCTGTGTAGTTCGTATTTTCTTTGTGTTGACAGTCTTTAACCCCACCATTGTCAAACTGCATTACCCATAAATTCATGTACAGAGAATTTTATCGGAGCATGTGAGTCATACTGATTTTACAAGACATGTGTCAGTGTTTCCTGAGCAAGCACAATTACAATATTTCCCTGGTTGCTGAGTATTTCCTAGTCCTTTTTTGTGATTCCTTTTGGATAAATGTTCTGATCATGACCGAACACATCAAATGTCGATGTATATATCAACAATTTGTGCTATGACATTATTCCAATCTTACACTTTCTAAAGAATGAACAATGTCATCGGGATGAGGCAAATAATACCTTAACATGGACTTAGAGCTAAGCTTGTTTTATACAACAGCGCCATGGTCTTTAATGATCTTTGGTATTTCTGACTCTGTGAGGAGTAAATGCTTGTACGACCTAATTTTGTCTATAATCACATAGTATTTCCTTTGCTTATTAATTATCAAGTTGATATATATATGAATTATATGTTTGTATTTATACATTCTGGATCAATATTATATTACCTAATGATTGTTAGGGTGGTATTGCCACACAAATTGTAATATCTGGAACTCAAATATATATTCAATCTGTTATTTGCCACAGAGGTCCATTGTTACATGTGATTAGTTGCAGACAATCACAATCAAGTGCTATTTTGACATGAACGTCCGGCGTTATGTATGTATGTATGTATGTATGTATGTATGTATGTATGTATGTATGTATGTATGTATGTATGTATGTATGTATGTATGTATGTATGTATGTATGTATGTATGTGTGTGTGTGTGTGTGTGTGTGTGTGTGTGTGTGTGTGTATGTATGTATGTATGTATGTATGTGTGTGTGTGTGTGTGTGTGTGTGTAAACATCTGGCATTATGTATGTGTGTGTGTGTAGTGTTGTACATTGTGTGTGCTTGGTGGTGTGTGTGTGTGTGTGTGTGTATATATATATATATATATATATATATACATATATGTTTTGTATTTATACATTCTGGATCAATATTATATTACAAATATTGACTATGAACGAGAGACCGTAAATAATTCGTTTTTACATGCAGAAGGAATGGTCTGATATGCAACTGTTTTATTGTTTTATTGTGTTTGGACAATTGAAATCGTGCATATATGCACATAAGGCTGCATTCATGATACAATACCATGAAATAATTCGATTGAACATTTCACAGTCATTGATACTTGATATAAAATCTGAATGCAGCAGTTGTAGTTCTATACTTGCAAGGTCTTAGTTCACCGTCGCTTTATCCTACGTTTGAATGACACAGCTATCTTAAAGATCACATATACTCTAGGGGGGTACAAATACATAAATCACTAATTGGCATCGTTATAAATGAATCCCTGTCATTAAAACTACTCATTTCGATCTTTAATTGACTTAAATCGACCTTTTTGACAACAGTGCACAATTCTCACCCGCAAACGAAATTTCAACCAATCAGAGCGGCGCGTGTCTGTGACGTGATATGAGGAATAGATATGAGGGCCGATGCAGAATTCATGTACATATCAGGGGGTAAATTAACTTGTTTACAGGTTTGTATAAACCTGACATCATGACAACTGTTGTGGAAAATGAAAGCTATATGTTCTCACAATCTACTGTCATTTAATTTTGTCTCCTGCTTTGCCTAGTTTCCGAGTTACAACCAAAATTTCATAGACGATGATTCCCTCTAAATCGCTTGGTATGGCTAGGCTGTATTTGTTCGAGCCAGACGCTAGTGATAGCAGTCGGCAGCCTGTCTATCTCCGAATTCAATAAGAACATTTAGCTAGAACTGAGAACTGAGAACATAGCTTATGGATGCAATTAATGTGCTTGTAATTGTTTTGTTATACTTTGTTCATAAATAAAAAACAAACAACTGAAAAAGTGTTTCTTTTTTTTTTTCCTGTTACTTTTTTCTCGATCACCGTATTTCTTATGCAACATTGAAGTTCTGTTCGTATTCTCAAAACTGTGTCGGCCCATAAGTTTTCACATGCAATACAGCAATTAATACTCCCTTGTTGTAACCCGTGTAAGGTGGTATAAACCTACACATGTTATTTGTCATCATTAGCTTGATGGTCAGTTAATGAATTTATAACAGGTATAATTAGTGATAACACCACTTAGATTACCCAACGAAGGTTCCCATTTGGCATTTCTTGTGTCTGGAGTAAATACTCAACATTATAAACATCGATCAAAGGATTAATCGATAACACGCTGATTGATTAATTACTTTTATCTTGCACAACGGATTTGTCAAAAGGTAGTGTTTATGTCTGTAGATTTACTAATCTATACTGAATTCACTCTGTCGTGTCTGTGTCTGCGTAAAAACAACGTCCTTCTTTCAAAGGATTAACCGCCAGTACATTGCTTGATTGCTCATTATTGGCTAACTAAATTACATGTTTTTAAAGAATGGCGGACATTATGCAATTAGTTGCCAGGTGTATTATCTTGGGTGACCAATGGGTATCCTCCCATTACCTCTACAGCTTATAACAACAAAGTTCACGGTCCAGTGCAATGCTAATCCCCTTCCTGTTACCTGTTACCTGGACAATGGACTAGCCCAAACACATGAACACAAGATTTAATGTTTTAATTTATGGATTTAATTACACAAATAAATGAATATAATACACAGATATCTTCCTGGTCGTGACATGAATATGAGCAGCAGGTCATGTTAACTTTTTAACCGGACCTTCTGGCTATCCTCTGGCGGATGATTATGCTCCGTCGAATTCCTCAAAACATTTCCGACTGTTGTGACTCGGCCTCTGCAAGTTGACTGGACACACTTCCAGTGTACACAAGACTGCCTCTCGACATTCTTAGTGTGTAGATAACCCTCAAATAGGACTTTGGTGCTACCTCTCCGTGACATAACAAACTCAACATTGCGAAGACCAGCCATGTTGATGTCATGCTAGTTTGTTTCCAACATTTATATATTATGCTAAGTCATCTCAAATTACTAGTCTCATCTCAGTGTCAGTTTCAACATTTACTTCATTTCATCTTAAACTTTCTCTAACCAAGAACACCTTAATCCTTTCTATGTTGTATACACAACACTTTAATGGGTAAGTTCATTATGCCAGACAGGTAAATGCCGTGTGTTGTTTTAACTAATTGTAGTGGTACTGGGATGTAGGGGTAATGGGATACAACCGACCAATGAGACTGTACACCAATGTGAAATACCTTAAACGATAAATCACTTTTCGTATATTAGGCTGTTAAAAGACGCATCACTTGGAACAGCTGCAGATGAATGTCATATCACTCGTTTTTGTGGATATTAATGGATACATTCCTCGAACAAGGTAATGGCCTGACATTGTTCCTATAACTTTAATCTGTTTTAATTTTAATATTTGCAATTTGTTTTTATTCATTTGTCGTAGCATTCAACAGTATCAGCAGATCGTCTGCTTTTTATTAAGCTTCAAAATGCATACAAGTATGATAATAAACCTATTGGGATTATAAGACCAAATATAAAGACGTACATTGACTAGTATCTACATACTGGTGAGTTGACGTTAACTACGTGAATGTAGCCAGAATTTATCGCGCAGTATTGTCACTTCGACCCCTACCTCGCTTCCGTGGAAGAAATCGTTATGTTACAAGTTGTGTCATGCAAAATCCTTTTAGTCATTATTCAAATACACATTTAACTACGAGTAGAAAGTAGTTTTGATTTTCTAACTTGATGAAAACAAACCATAATCTCATTAATTCTAACAGACTTTAGCCCGTTACTTCACGATGTTCAAAAATGGCGGCGCTGAACATCCGCCAGTTTGAGGATAAATGCTATTTAGGTTTGTTTTCACCGAGTAACAAAATCAAAGCTACTTTCTACTGGTAGTAAAATATGTATTTGATTGATGGCCAATATGATTTTGCATGACATAGCTTATAACATAACAATTTCTCTCGTGGAAGCGAGGTGGGTGTCAAAATAATAATACTAAACAATATTATTGTCACTTCGACCACAACCTCGCTTCCGAGGAAGAAATCGTAATGTTACAAGTTGTGTCATGGAAAATCTTTATGGTTATCAATCATATACATATTTTACTACAACTAGTAAGTAGTTTTGATTCTTTAACTTCCCTGAAGCGATCTAAACACAAGTAAGATATGGTTTCAGGCTTCCACAACGCTCGCTTCGCACTCACAAACATAACCCATTTAGCACGAACTGTGGGGTCCTGTGGAAATCTGTGCATGGTGACACCATCGCCAGACCCCTAGGAGCAATTGACGATAGCGCAACGATTCGACATGTCTTCATTGATGTCGAGAACTCATCAAAATGACGAGCTTGCAACACACTTTCTATACAACTAACTGAAAAGCCTTCCTCATATGACGTCACTGCAGTGCTCTGGACACAGAGTTACGTAACCTGTCTGTGGTTTCGTTGGCGGGCGAGAGTGAAGCAGGCGACCTTTTGGCAACTTTTAATGGCTCGGTATTAATTGACCACAGGTTTTTTAAGAATGAATTTGGTGTTCCGGGTAAGACTAACCACAAATCTTTCATATGTAATGGTTAAAAGAGTACAAAAAACAAAGTTTAGTTGCTCTTTAAGTGTGTTTATTGAAGGAACAGAGAGTGGAGACAGTTGTTGACTGAAAATTGTTAAAGGTATTGAAATATCTTTGTAATTAATATTTGAATGGAATACAAATGAGCAAATGACATATTGCAAGACAATGTCCTAAGAAATATGTTGAATATATCCTTATCAAAGAGAGGCCCAGTTGAGTGTTCTGCGACTTTGCCAAATGACGTGTATATCTGGCAAGATATGTCAGTATAAAATCAAGTAATATTCTCTGGCAGCTAGCCATGGAGAAGAATGATCAGTTAACTGGTATTACAAGACTTGTTTTCTATGGATCAGCTCACATTATTTCTAGAGAGTGCTATTGTAAAACGTTTGTCAATGATGTTGTAAATGTACCCTTCCACACCATATCTGATATTCTGAAAATAAATAACTTTTGTTAAGTTCTAGGGAAAGATGATGATGCTATTTTTGCGTTTTTATTGATGGGTGGTTAAAAGAATGTGTGATGGAACTAGAAAGAGATGTTTGGAGCAGAAGAAATAATCAATGTAATCCATTTATAAGGTTGGTTGGTTGGTTTGTTGTTTAACGTTGCGCTTAGCAATATTCCTGCTATAGCTGTTGCTATATTCCAGCAATATTCCAACTATAGCTGTTGCTGTATTCCAGCAATATTCCAACTATAGCTGTTGCTATATTCCAGCAATATTCCAACTATAGCTGTTGCTATATTCCAGCAATATTCCAACTATAGCTGTTGCTATATTCCAGCAATATTCCAACTATAGCTGTTGCTATATTCCAGCAATATTCCAACTATAGCTGTTGCTATATTCAGCAATATTCCAACTATAGCTGTTGCTATATTCCAGCAATATTCCAACTATAGCTGTTGCTATATTCCAGCAATATTCCAACTATAGCTGTTGCTATATTCCAGCAATATTCCAGCTATAGCTGTTGCTATATTCCAGCAATATTCCAGCTATAGCTGTTGCTATATTCCAGCAATATTCCAGCTATAGCTGTTGCTGTATTCCAGCAATATTCCAGCTATAGCTGTTGCTATATTCAGCAATATTTCCAGCTATAGCTGTTGCTATATTCAGCAATATTCCAACTATAAAGCTGTTTGCTATATTCCAGCAATATTCCAGCTATAGCTGTTGCTATATTCCAGCAATATTCCAGCTATGGCTGTTGCTATATTCCAGCAATATTCCAGCTATAGCTGTTGCTATATTCCAGCAATATTCCAACTATAGCTGTTGCTATATTCAGCAATATTCCAGCTATGGCTGTTGCTATATTCAGCAATATTCCAACTATAGCTGTTGCTATATTCCAGCAATATTCCAGCTATAGCTGTTGCTATATTCCAGCAATATTCCAGCTATAGCTGTTGCTATATTCCAGCAATATTCCAGCTATAGCTGTTGCTATATTCCAGCAATATTCCAACTATAGCTGTTGCTATATTTCAGCAATATTCCAACTATAGCTGTTGCTATATTCCAGCAATATTCCAGCTATAGCTGTTGCTATATTCCAGCAATATTCCAGCTATAGCTGTTGCTATTCCAGCAATATTCCAACTATAGCTGTTGCTATATTCCAGCAATATTCCAACTATAGCTGTTGCTATATTCCAGCAATATTCCAACTATAGCTGTTGCTATATTCCAGCAATATTCCAACTATAGCTGTTGCTATATTCCAGCAATATTCCAACTATAGCTGTTGCTATATTCCAGCAATATTCCAGCTATAGCTGTTGCTGTATTCCAGCAATATTCCAGCTATAGCTGTTGCTATGCCAGCAATATTCCTATAGCTGTTGCTATATTCCAATATTCTATAGCTGTTGCTATATTCCAGCAATATTCCAACTATAGCTGTTGCTATATTCCAGCAATATTCCAGCTATAGCTGTTGCTGTATTCCAGCAATATTCCAGCTATAGCTGTTGCTATATTCCAGCAATATTCCAGCTATAGCTGTTGCTATATTCCAGCAATATTCCAACTATAGCTGTTGCTATATTCCAGCAATATTCCAACTATAGCTGTTGCTGTATTCCAGCAATATTCCAACTATAGCTGTTGCTATATTCCAGCAGTATTCCAACTATAGCTGTTGCTGTATTCCAGCAATATTCCAACTTTAGCTGTTGCTATATTCCAGCAATACTCCAACTATAGCTGTTGCTGTATTCCAGCAATATTCCAACTATAACTGTTGCTATATTCCAGCAATATTCCAGCTATAGCTGTCGCTATATTCCAGCAATATTCCAACTATAGATGTTGCTATATTCCAGCAATATTCCAACTATAGCTGTTGCTATTTTCCAGCAATATTCCAACTAAAGCTGTTGCTATATTCCAGCAATATTCAAACTATAGCTGTCGCTATATTCCAGCAATATTCCGTTTACTAGTATAAGGAAATGGGGTCACCAACTAAAAACTTATATGTTTATGAACACGTTTAATATATCACTAACCCGTGTTAATTATGTGACCTTGCCTTGTTTACACACTCACTGACTTTGAATGTGTCCTCAGACCATTACACAGAGAGGTAAGTAAAACATTGGATTTTAATGAAATTGCTGTAAGAGACATTATTCTGGAATTCTGTGGCATATCGCAACACACTCGAAGAGATTTTACAACCACCTCCACCGTCGCGGACTCCAAACGTGTTTCATTTAGCAGATTGTATCCTACTGTTGGGCGTGTAATTAGGACCTTACAAACCACGATCTCCTTTTATTAAAAAAGCGTCTGCAGTGGCGTCCGCCATTTGTTTATCGTCGAGTGCTGGTAGCAATCTATTTTTTTTTTATTTATATGGTTTAAAGTCAATTTAAAGTGCAATGATATGACTAATAAACATTCTCAAAATTATTAATGTATACTAATATAAAAGAAATGCATCATCACAGAAATTACCAGTTATGGTCACGGAATTTGCCGATCGTAACCGGTTCGCGAAATACTACTCCGATATATATATTGGGGTACACTTTTCGCGAACCGGACGTTACGTCACCTCGGAAATGTGCTGTCACCGTACTAGGTAACTTGACGCAACCTCGAAAACATGCGATAGGTATCATGACGTCACGACCAACAACGATGGTAATGACGTCACTGGTTGTGACGTGGTCATTGAACCGTCCCACAAAAATAAGGGGGTAAGCGTGTGACGTCTGAAATAGTGGGGATGGTCACAGTAGTCATCAGGTACGTGTGCGTGTGCGTGCATTCGTACGTGTATTGTTTGTGTGTGTGTGACATAATGCCCTCCTGATGACGTCACACAAACAAATATGGCGACCATGAGATTCCGTCCGTCAAACTAAAATAGTATTCTCAATTGCTCTCGCGTTTTTACCTAATAAATACACCATTAGCGTGCCAATAATATCTAGGGATTTTGATGGAAGCTTGGGAATCTCGTGCTGTCTATGTAAAGCTCTCTACAATACTAGACCGCAAGACATGCATACCTAGACACTCTTAATCACACGACAGGCCCGACTGTGTAAAGCTCTCTACAATACAAGACGGTAAGACGGTGATATTTTACATTCAAAAGTCTGTGAAGAAAACGGCAAAGCAGCAAGAGTTGTACGGAGTGTTACGTTCTTTACCTCGTATGGTTAACCCAAAGCGGGAACGAATAACAATTTTGAAGGAGGTCTGTAAATGTCGTGCTGTCAATGTAAAGCTCTCTAGAATACTAGGGAGCAAAATAAATGTACCAAGACACTAAAATGTAACACGCCCTCAAGTTTATGTAAAGCTCTCTACAATACAGCACGGGAAGGCGGTTATATTCTACCAAATAGAGCACATCGGGTCGGACAGTCTATGTAAAGCTCTCTACAAAATACTAGACCGCACGACCGTTCTTCACTGTTTAAACCACCGCAAAATATACCCACGAGGTAGACAACGTCAACGCTTTTCTTTATCAAACACAACAGAGGCTAGTTAACAACACTTCACAAATTTTATTCGTAAATATTCATGGACACAACTACATTTCTACTCACAAATCAGCTCAGTTCACAAAGCAGTTCTCATGTCAGTATCAAACCTGACGGGGCACGTAATTTTGTAAATGTGCACGACGGGTTGAACCCGGTTGAACCCGTCGTGTTCAAAGTCTATATCGTCTTCTGCACACCATTTCCACAGTCTTAAACCACACCATGCATACACGACCTTGTCCGGCCAGCGCCCGTGATAAAATTACCCTTCTCCGGGTTTGTCTAGAAAGACTTCCCTTTGGTAGAACCAAACAAACCATTGTTCAGGCCAGCTGAATGATTGCACAGACAGAACAGTTTTGACAGATGCCCTCCCGATACCAAACTGTTCACTTCTGATGCTTTTGTTGAGCAGACAACAAATTTGTATTGGTCCTTACAACACTGTATCACTTCACCTCATTGGATCTTAAAAGTGGCTTCTACCTTGAGAAGGCATTGAGGATTCATCCTTGTAGACCCATCGATCCATTTTGTCACAGCGTGGAGAATGTCATCTTGGCGTATATCTGATTTCGGTATTGCTTACCTCTAGGACTTAAGAATAGTCCAGCGACGTTTCAGAGATAAAATGGAGGCAGTTTTGAGAGGATTATCTTGGAAACATTGGTGTATTTGGACGATGTTATTATATTTAGCCATACCTTTGACGACCATCTACAACACATCAGAGAAGTGCTTGATCGCCTCCAAGCTGCTTACTTAAAACTTCATCCAGTACAGTGCTATTTTGCTCAGTCTGAGATAAGATACCTTGGACATATTGTAGGGTCAACAGGTATATCGCCAGATCCACGCAAAGTTGAAGCTGTTTCAACATATCCCACACCAATATGTTTGAAGGATTTGAGAGCTTTTTGGGGTTTGTCTATTACAGCAAATTTATTCCTGGATATGCAGCGACTGCAGCACCATTATATGAACTTACCAGGAAAGGTGTTGATTTCCACTGGACTTCAGATTGTCAAGATGCTATGGATAAACTTACGCAATCACTCATCACTGCACTGCTACCTGTTTACCCCATGCCATCAGTTCCATATACTGTGTATACAGACGCACGTTCATTCTCTATAGGTGGTGTTCTCTGTCAGACTCAAAACGGAGAGGAGCGTGTGATTTCATATGTTGGACGTTTGTTGTCACACTCTGAGAAAAAATATGGAATCACAGAGAATGAATGTTTTGCATTGGTGTATTCTGTGAAGCAGTTTGATAGTTATTTGAGATACTCTGAGTTCACTGCTGTTGTTGACCACTCTGCACTAAAGTGGTTATTTTCCATGAAGGAACCTGTAGGCTAGTTTGCCAGGTTTTGATATCAGGTATCGCCAGGGACAGTCACATGGTAATGCTGATGGTGTAAGTCGTCGTGAATATGGTGTTGAAGAGAATGGTGATGAGCTGGACTCTAACTGGGAAGTACTACCATACTTCAATGTGACATGCATCACACAGAACAGTGTGTCTCATGAATGTCCCAATCCAAAATGTCCAAAAGTACCAACGTAACCTTGACAACCAGAAGGCTGCTTCTGTTGCATCACGGTTATGGTCATGTGACACTCTCAAAACTTCATAGCGACAAGACAGTTACTTCAATGCTATCATTACGTATCTGTCTAGTGGAGTTTTCCGGAAGATGACAAGGTACGCCAGAAGATATTCTTGGCCAGTTTGGAGTACTTCCTACAAGATGATGTGTTATACCATGTGTCAACACATAAGGGCAACCGACATCGTGTCGACATAAAAACTGTGCAAATCGCAGTTCCAGAGACTCTGAGAAATACAGTTATGAAATCAACCCATGATCACCCTCTTACAGGAGGTCATACGGGTATCAACAGAACCATCCATAAGACAAACCAATCTTTCTTTTTTCCAACAATGTACAAGGACATCATAAGCTGGGTTAAGTTCTGCACTGTCTGTTGTCAACGTAAGCGCCCGAGAAAAGCCACTAAACCCAAACTTACACCTATGCCAGTAGCCACACAGCCCTTTCAGCGTATCAGTACAGACATTCTGGGACCCCTGCCAAAGTGCAAGAGTGAGTGAGTTATTATTTAACGTCACATCGACAATGTTTTAGCCATATCGTGACGAACCAAAGTGCAAGACCAGTGGTAATCAATATGTGTTAGTTTTCATTGATTACCTCACCAAATATGTAGAACTCATTATCCTAAGTGACATCTAAGCAAGAACAGTTGCTACTCAGTTTGTAAATAATGAAATTTGTCGCCATGGTCTACCTCAAATTCCACACTCTGATAGAGGCACAAATTATCTGAACAACATTGTGAAAGAAACCTGTAAATTGTTGGATGTGCAGAAAACACAGACCACGAGCTATCATCCCTCATGCAACGGCCAGAGTGAGAGAATGATGTCGACAATCTTAGCATCACTGTCTAAATATGTGGACGACACCCATGACCAGTGGGACAGACTTATTCCTTTCATACAATACTTCTACAATATAACCCCATGTCTGGAGAGTACCGAATACTCTCTATTCTTTCTTGTGTATGGACGCTATCCGAGGAGTTTCCCTGAACATGCAATCAGTCCAAATCTTGACATTCCCAAAGCAGCTCAATCTTATATCACTGAACTTGTAGAGGGTGTGGAAATTGCACGGAAAGAAGCGATTCAGAATATTAGTGATCGCAAGGAAGCCATGGCGGTGAGATCAGCGGACAGAGAACATTCCCCCAAATTCAGAGTGGGTGATACAGTCTTCATATATCGCCGGTCAAACACGGAAATTGCTCCGTCCCTGGGCAGGGCCCTATTATATTGTAGAGAAGTTGTCCGACATACATGTCAAAGTGAGAAAGAAATCTGATGGACTGCTGATCCGCAACCGAATCCATGTTAATCGTCTGAAACATGGACTTTTCGAGTTGATCCCCCAGAGGACCCGACACCTCCAGTCAACATAGACAGTGTGCAGCCTGCCATCCTAGGTGTCGAACAGTTACCGGAGTCTTGCAGCCAGAGGGATTCAGTAGAATCCAGTAATGACAATGACACCAACAGTGACACTCAATATGAAACTGAGAGAATACTCAGGACAAGATTTCTGAACTCTACATGGCAGTACCGTGTGAAATGGTTGGGTTACAGGAACAAAGACAATTCTTGGGTGCCATTCCATGACCTGACACCAGCTTGTCGGCAGCTTGTTATATCTTTGCATGACAAATTACCAACCGACAGAAAAAGTCGAAGAAAATGACTTTAGTGCTTATGTACTTATCTTCAAAATGTCCACTACTCTGACATGTTTAGAGAGTTTGTTGAGTGACTTCTGGTTCCAGGGTTGAGTAGGTGCATTTCTCACTTATATGTTTGACTTGGAATGATTGTTTGTTGAATGGTATACATTATTGTTGGAGTGATTGTTTGTTCAACGGTATACATTATTGTTGGAATGATTGTTTGTTGAACGGTATACATTATTGTTGGAATGATTGTTTGTTCAATGGTATACATTATTGTTGGAATGGTTGTTTGTTCAATGGTATACATTATTGTTGGAATGGTTGTTTGTTCAATGGTATACATTATTGTTGGAATGATTGTTTGTTCAATGGTATACATTATTGTTGGAATGATTGTTTGTTCAATGGTATACATTATTGTTGGAATGGTTGTTTGTTCAATGGTATACATTATTGTTGGAATGATTGTTTGTTCAATGGTATACATTATTGTTGGAATGATTGTTTGTTCAACGGTATACATTATTGTTGGAATGATTGTTTGTTCAACGGTATACATTATTGTTGGAATGATTGTTTGTTCAATGGTATACATTATTGTTGGAATGATTGTTTGTTGAATGGTATACATTATTGTTGGAATGATTGTTTGTTCAACGGTATACATTATTGTTGGAATGATTGTTTGTTGAACGGTATACATTATTGTTGGAATGATTGTTTGTTCAATGGTATATTTATTATTGTTGGAATGGTTGTTTGTTCAATGGTATACATTATTGTTGGAATGGTTGTTTGTTCAATGGTATACATTATTGTTGGAATGATTGTTTGTTCAATGGTATACATTATTGTTGGAATGATTGTTTGTTCAATGGTATACATTATTGTTGGAATGGTTGTTTGTTCAATGGTATACATTATTGTTGGAATGATTGTTTGTTCAATGGTATACATTATTGTTGGAATGATTGTTTGTTGAACGGTATACATTATTGTTGGAATGATTGTTTGTTCAACGGTATACATTATTGTTGGAATGATTGTTTGTTCAACGGTATACATTATTGTTGGAATGATTGTTTGTTCAATGGTACACATTATTGTTGGTATGATTGTTTGTTGAACGGTATACATTATTGTTGGAGTGATTGTTTGTTCAATGGTATACATTATTGTTGGAATGATTGTTTGTTCAATGGTATACATTATTGTTGGAGTGATTGTTTGTTCAACGGTATACATTATTGTTGGAATGATTGTTTGTTCAATGGTACACATTATTGTTGGTATGATTGTTTATTCAACGGTATACATTATTGTTGGAGTGATTGTTTGTTCAATGGTATATATTATTGTTGCAATGATTATTTGTTCAATGGTATACATTATTGTTGGAATGATTGTTTGTTCAATGGTATACATTATTGTTGGAATGGTTGTTTGTTGAATGGTATACATTATTGTTGGAATGATTGTTTGTTGAACGGTATACATTATTGTTGGAATGATTGTTTGTTCAACGGTATACATTATTGTTGGAATTATTGTTTGTTGAATGGTCTACATTATTGTTGGAATGATTGTTTGTTCAATGGTACACATTATTGTTGGAATGATTGTTTGTTCAATGGTATACATTATTGTTGGTATGATTGTTTGTTCAACGGTATACATTATTGTTGGAATGATTGTTTGTTCAATGGTATACATTATTGTTGCAATGATTATTTGTTCAATGGTATACATTATTGTTGGAATGATTGTTTGTTCAATGGTATACATTATTGTTGGAATGGTTGTTTGTTGAACGGTATACATTATTGTTGGAATGATTGTTTGTTCAACGGTATACATTATTGTTGGAATGGTTGTTTGTTCAATGGTACACATTATTGTTTGTATGATTGTTTGTTCAACGGTATACATTATTGTTGGAGTGATTGTTTGTTCAATGGTATACATTATTGTTGCAATGATTATTTGTTCAATGGTATACATTATTGTTGGAATGATTGTTTGTTCAATGGTATACATTATTGTTGGAATGGTTGTTTGTTGAACGGTATACATTATTGTTGGAATGATTGTTTGTTCAACGGTATACATTATTGTTGGAATGATTGTTTGTTCAATGGTACACATTATTGTTGGTATGATTGTTTGTTCAACGGTATACATTATTGTTGGAGTGATTGTTTGTTCAATGGTATACATTATTGTTGGAATTGTTGTTTGTTGAACGGTATACATTATTGTTGGAATGATTGTTTGTTCAACGGTATACATTATTGTTGGAATGATTGTTTGTTCAATGGTACACATTATTGTTGGTATGATTGTTTGTTCAACGGTATACATTATTGTTGGAGTGATTGTTTGTTCAATGGTATACATTATTGTTGGAATGATTGTTTGTTGAACGGTATACATTATTGTTGGAATGATTGTTTGTTCAATGGTACACGTTATTGTTGGTATGATTGTTTGTTCAACGGTATACATTATTGTTGGAGTGATTGTTTGTTCAATGGTATACATTATTGTTGCAATGATTATTTGTTCAATGGTATACATTATTGTTGGAATGATTGTTTGTTCAATGGTATACATTATTGTTGGAATGGTTGTTTGTTGAACGGTATACATTATTGTTGGAATTATTGTTTGTTGAATGGTCTACATTATTGTTGGAATGATTGTTTGTTCAACGGTATACATTATTGTTGGAATGATTGTTCGTTCAATGGTATACATTATTGTTGGAATGATTGTTTGTTGAATGGTCTACATTATTGTTGGAATTATTGTTTGTTCAACGGTATACATTATTGTTGGAATGATTGTTTGTTCAATGGTACACATTATTGTTGGTATGATTGTTTGTTCAACGGTATACATTATTGTTGGAGTGATTGTTTGTTCAATGGTATACATGATTGTTGCAATGATTATTTGTTCAATGGTATACATTATTGTTGGAATGATTGTTTGTTCAATGGTATACATTATTTTTGGAATGGTTGTTTGTTCAATGGTATACATTAGTGTTGGTATACATTATTGTTGGTATACATTATTCTTGGTATATATTATTGTTGGAATTATTGTTTGTTCAATGGTATACATTATTGTTGGAATGATTGTTTGTTCAAAGGTATACATTATTGTTGGTATGATTGTTTGTTCTGTGGTAAACATTATTGTTGGTATACATTATTGTTGGCATACATTATTGTTGGAATGATTGCTTGTTCAATGGCATACATTATTGTTGGAATGATTGTTTGTTCAATGGTATTCATTATTGTTGGAATACAATAACTCTTAGAGTTATCGCCCTTAAACATAAATTCCCTGTCCCAGTTTTATGTTCGGTTGTTCGGGTTGTCTTTGGGTCGTCTTGGCTTCGACAATAAAGTGCTTGGACTTGATTGCACGTGTCCTGGCTGTTTATCGTGGAGGCGGAACCTTCTTCATTGGCGCTCGGGTGTTGTTCGCCGTCGAAAGGCCCGTCCTCGGTGTCACGAGTAGACAGTAATGCGGTAAGGTTCTTCTTCTTGTTTTGTTTCTTCTTGTTCTTCTTCGTCGTTACGTCGTCATCACCGTCGTCGAGTTTTTCACTTGTTGCGATCTTTGACGTGGTCTGTTTTTTCGGCGCGCAGTTGGCAGTGCTCAGTTGTCCCGGGTGGTCTGCGTCATCGTCGTTGTTGGTGGTGGTGATGGTGCGGTCTCTTTTGCTTTGCTGGAGTGACAGACTGGAGGATTGTATGCTGAGACGCAGAGCCACCATGACGTGTGACAGGGTATTTGTCAGAGAATAGCTGATTTGAAACACGTCGTGGTTGTTCGACTGTTGAGACATGTCCGTACTACGCCGTAAGTAATGGTGAATGGAGAGGTGCTGCTTACAACTGGAGGCGAACTGGGGAGTTGTTCGTGGCTGTTACATTAGAGAGAGACTGTCTAGTGAGCTATTACTGGTCGGACACGGCAAGACGGATCTACGAATCACGTGGTACTGCTTTCGTAACCGTAAAGTACGGTGTACGTCAATCTTGAGGTTACGGGGTCGCGAATAATGCGACGTTGGTCGTGCCGCTGGAGAAAACAAGTTATGCTATCGTTGTTTGCAATGAACAAAGCATTCTCTTTGGAGAGATGGGTGGTCCTGAAAAGGACCGTTGGGTGGTCTGAGGTGGACTCACAGGTGTAGTGTGCACTGGCACTGGTGAATTGTCATCCTTCGCCTGATGTGACACTTGCTACCATACGTCAAACGTCGTATGTATGTGTCCTTCAGTATGGTACACTGAAACGTACCATTATAATCTATCCTGCCGTTAGCATACACGGGGAAACACCCCCGACATTGGTGACATTGCCATGCAGGACACGCTGATGTTGATTGAGATGGTGATGGTGGCGATGGTGCTGATGCTTCCACTAACATCAGCTCTAATTCGCAGTTCTATTCAGCGTTGATAGTAGTGTCCCTTCTGATGATGATTCCAATGAGAATAATTCTGCCTGCAAGTTTTCCATCCTGTAAGTTGTAACACCGCCCGTCCCCTACCCCTTATATAGAGGGCTCAGCTATTCAAAGGTCATAACGTCATCACCTCATGCGCACGCATGGCGTTGTTGAAGTATGACGAGAGTTTGCCAATTTGCCAATGTGTCATTGTTTGTGACGTCTAATTTAAACAGATTTCGAAACGTTCGACATTCATATTGCACTTTTTCTGCAGATGTATCTACAGTAAAGGACGGGAGAAAGTATAACCCCTACCAAAGGTATGACACAGTGTCCCAAACGTACGACAATTCGTTCCAGAAGTATGACAAATCCTTCCAAAAGCCTCGTACAATTCTCGCAGATTTTACTACTAAAATGACGGGGGAATGTATAACCACGCCCATAGTATGACACGCTGTTCCTTATAAAACTATGATAAACTGTTTCCAAAGTATGACCCACCATATCAAAAGTATGGTAGACCATTCCAAAAGTATCACCGGCCCTTATAAACATACGATACACTGTTTTGAAACTTTAACACACTACACCGTGTTTTACATTCCTTTCTTAGCGTGTCTGATACTAGTCATGAGGTCAAGATGTTCCACTCCCGATGGTTACACAGCCAGACATTTCTAGCGACGATATAGTTAAAAATTACAGTAAAAAGAATATGGTTAAAAACGGTTCAATGGTTTGTATGTGGTAAGCGCTTACTCGAAAAATCCTAAGAGAGAGAGAGAGTGAGAGATAGAGAGAGAGACATAGAGAGAGAGACAGAGACAGAGGCTGTGTTTACGAAGAAGAACAGTTGTTTATTAAAGTGTCGCATGTTGTGCTTGACACTAGTGGGCTATAGAGAGTTCGACAGTATAATAGCATGTTAACATTTTAGCAATGCTGCTATGCACTAATGCAGATGATGGACAGTTTACCTCTCCATCTAAAATACTGTACGGGCGAGATTTGCAATGGTTTGAAAATTATGACCCTTTTCTTAAAACCATCTATGGCGACATCAGTAGCAGAGATACTGTATAGCAGGTGTGTGGAAATATAATAACTAGTATGTCAGTTAGCGGTACATGACACCTTTTCAATCGGTAGTGGCCGTGAGGCAGGTTATTCCCTTCCATAGAACCACTGAGTAGTGTATAATGCCTACATTAAACTTCACTCTCCGCTATCTCGTGACACGACAGCTCTTTTCAATCATCGTCGGGATATTCTAGAAGAGACATGTCCGTATTTCTCACTAACTCGTATACAGGGTCTTCCTCGTCAACCGTGATGAGAATGTCGTTGTGCGCCATTTTGTGATAAGCAAGAGAGAGTGAGAGAAGTCTATTCGCTTTACGACCGCAGTTGAAAGGATTATAGCGTCAACACACACAATGGAAGACATCGACAGAGAGAAATGGTGTATAAGATAGTAGATGTAATTTTCGCGACATTGCGCGAGTTATTGCGGAAAACTGGCGACACGACTGCATCGACACTCACGGCTGTGTATTAGGGGACGATTAGAGCAGTTAGACCGATTAACGATGTACGTGGGGTTATTTTCGAGACAATAGGCAAGTCTACGTGAAAGAAAAGGTGTAGAGGCGACGGCGTCGACACACACGGTGGTCGAAACGATTGTGTAATAAGGGATGGTCAGACCTAGTAGCAACAATATACGATAAGCCGTGGACATGTGGCGTGTAACATAATGGAGGCGATTTTCGTCTTTCAACTGCGCGTACCGAGCGTACATTGTGACGGCTATGGCAACAATGAGGACACGTCCAATTCCCCTTCAATCTTTGCAATTAGATTATCTCACTTCAGTGGCATGGACTGGGAGAATGTATGTTATAGAATAACATATACGGTATAAATATCTTATAACGAAACAATCTCTTGAAAGCAGAATGTTGACAGGTACACGTGGTGCTCCCAGATGTGCTTGGAGGCATTCTTGTGGAAAACTGTGGGAACCTTATACTCGAGCGAATACAATGTATTCTTGAATTTAATAGGTGCCCAGGAAACATTTCACTGCCGTTCCGTTTTTGAAATTTGGGCGAAAAGGGGAGTGTACAAATTAAACAATTACAAATGTATTCTACAATGCAGTTGGAAACACGAAATAGGATATAAATGCAAACATTTAAAAAATATGTATTAGCCTTTTTAGATAATATTACAATTCTAATATTTAGCATTAAATACATTAAGTTGGGTCCGATGAGAGGGACAAACTAGCCGCGCATATGTATTTTGCGCCGCGCACACAAAATAACAGTTACGTGGAATAATACGCGTGATATGAGAAGGTGTACCAAGCGATAAAAATAGTACGCCACCGCCGTCTCTAAACTGGTTTCTGGTCCCAGATACGCTTGCGACACTGTTCAAAGTATCACACAATTATCCATAGACGACACCAAGTTTGCAGACGATTAACAGTGTGTGGAGCCAAGGATACGTGCAATTTGGAAATTTTGCTGATGAAATTGCAAATGTGTTCTCATTCTGTGTCTTGATTATACAACTCGTTCATATGGATCATACAGAGAGAAAGTGTGGTTGTAAAGGTAAACGGACATGCCTGCTGTGTGAGGAAACCGCGGATGACAAGACATCTGCTTCTAGATCAGACCAACAGCATGAGAAGGTGACAGAGAAAATTAATAATCTATTACACGTATTATCAAAGTCTAGTACTTACATCCAACATGACTGTAACACCCAATCGCGGCTCTCGGTTAAGTATATTGTATATTATGATACTGCATGATATTATTTAGAAACAAATTATACGAATACAAACTCTGTACAGTAGAGATAAAGAAATGAATGTCAACAAACCATATGTGTGTGTGTGTGTGTCAGTGTTAACAGTATAGTATATCTGTGGTCTATAAACAACAAAGCAATAACGGGTTCCTGTTAAGCTTCACACTGTTTGTAGTGATCTTCTGATATTCGTAAAATTTCTAAGATTATGTAAGGTCTGTTATGCAAATCAACAGTACGATTATTAATTACATTGAAACCTGTCATTCAAAATGGATTTGTTTGTTTCAGACCACTCCACGTGTCTACAGCTACTGCCACCACTGCAATGTGGCACACATGGATGAAGGCTGGACGTCACATCCCCATTCAGCTGCTGATGGTGAGAAATGCGACTTCTCTGGTATCTTCATCCTTGAGAATTTCGTCAGCGAATCAGAGGAGAAACAGCTCTGTGACATCATCTACAGAACGTCGTTCATGAAGTCGCAGTCTGGCAGAAGGAAGCAGGCACGTGATTGAGGTTTAATTTCATGTATCTACTCAGTCCAAGCTGTATGCTGGTCTTTTGTGACAAGCCAACATCTATTGGGCCACACACCGCCACGGGTTAGAATTCATCTTTAGCATGTTAAGCAATCCTTATAGGTCATAGTTAGGGGTGGGTATTGCAGAGAACTTTCATATTGCGATGTGAAAGCATATATTGAGATATGTATTGCACTATATTGCAAGACGGTTTTTTAAACAAAAAACTGCTTATAATCAAGTTAATGCTTGATTTATAAAGCAAAAACACACAAATCACTATGCTTGATTTAGCTTTAATAAAAACTTTTAATCATGACAGAATATAAATGTAAATGATATTTGGCACAAATGAAACAAGGAAAATAACAATTTAACGTCAACACAGTGGTTACTATACTCAGTAACTAAAGTTTAGCAACACCCAATGAAACAGTCCACTAAACAGAAAGAAATGAGGATAAGAATCACTGCAACGTTTTAAACTTTACTTTGACCATTTTCGATTACAAAGCTGAAACAAACAGCGTCATTACGAAATGGAAAGCCTGTGCACTACAAAGTGAGAGGGGTGGGTCAGTGAAATTCACACACACAAACAAGAAGCACGGAGCCCAGCAGAACAGAGATGGTAACGGACGAGCTGCGGATGCACTCGTGTTCCTGTAGTCCGCTGAAGACTTTGAGCATGATCTGGTGCACTGGCAAATCTGTTGCGACGTGATAACGTCACAAGATAACGATCTTAAGATGACTTCGTTTTCGAGGTCTGCCACTGTGTCTTCCACTGACTGGAGACGTGAAATGGTACTCAGGTGGACCTGAAAGTGTCGTCGTAAGCTCATCCCAGCTCTCATCTTTCCAATGGCTTTTGCTGCCATTCCCCTGTGATGCCCTATTGTGTTACAACCTTGTGATGTGGTGTTTTTTGATATGACAGTAAGCAGTTCTGAAGTGTGCAACTGCTTTGAAAATGATTTTAAAGATTGAATTACAGTGGGACCCATATTCCGTTAAATCACGTCCAGTGTTACCCACAGGATGCACATGTGTTTTGTACAGCCAAATTTGGTGTGTTTGTGCGATGTGACCTGCCAGTTCTTACCAGACATTACTGACTTCTGGAGTTTACAATTGCCAAGATTTGGGTGTTGCCAAGCTTTTGTTACTGAGTATAGTTTGAACTAGTTTCTTCACTCCTGAAATTTTAGACAGCAACTTGACCTGGTCCGGACATATCAGAGGTCACTGGTCATCAATGAGTAAATATTTAAAACATTCAGTTCCAAAACATTGCAAAACACACTTGAACAAAAATTAAGAACACAACTTCAAGTCAGTTAAATGTAATTTTCACCACGATCATTCCCACCACCATTACCACAATTGCCATTTTACAACAAATGCATGACTTTCAGTGTGAAAAACGGAAATAAACAAAGATTTACGGGTGTTACGAAATTATCCGAATTCATGTCAAAATACCAGTTTTCGATCAACATAACGCAATACATATTGTTTTCATCTATGAACCGGTAAACCGGTTATATTGTGCAGCCCTAGTCATAGTGTCCCAGTTGTGAGTGACAAACTGTATGAGTTGGGTTTTGTACCACTTTCAGCAATATTCCAGCAATATGGCAGGGGGACACCAGAAATGGACTTCACACACTGTACCCATGTGGGGAATTGAACCAGGGCCTTTGGCACGATGAGCAAATGCTTTAACCACTGGGCTATCCCACAGGGCTATCCCATGGGAAATGAAGTATCACGAACTGTAACTTGATGATCTAATTGTCAATCTTGCTGTTTTTCTCTTTCTAGGACTATGGACCTAAAGTAAACTTCAAGAAAAAGAAAGTGAAAACAGGTGTATTCACAGGATTGCCTGACTTCAGTCAGTTTCTGTATGAGAGGATGAAGACTGTTCCCCATCTTGAGGATTTCATACCTGTGGAACTTTGTAATTTAGAATACGTACCAGAGAGGGGATCAGCCATTGATCCACATTTCGATGATTTCTGGCTGTGGGGTGAGAGACTCGTGACCTTGAACTTGGTTTCTGATACAACGCTGTGTTTCACAAGGGATGATATGCTGGGTGTCGAGGTTCATGTGCCTCTGTTGCAGCGATCTTTGACAGTTGTGTTTGGACCGGCCCGAGCTGAGTGGAAACACGCCATTCATCGACATGATATTAAACAGAAACGTATTGCCATGACTTTCAGGGAACTCTCAGATGAGTTCAGAGGTCAGGGAAAATTGGTATCCACTGGACAAAAGTTAATCGATGTGGCCTTGACCTTTACGGGCACTGCAGTCGGATCAGCTCCGGCTTGATTGTCTAATTCCTTCAGGTTTGTATTGTTGCCATGGTTACCACAAGTCTTTCTGTGCCTAAAACCTATTGCAAATGAATTTTATACCAAATTGTGTATAGCCTTCAAATTTATTGAAATTAAATTTAATATACTGTCAGTTGTATTTTGTACTGTTTCAGTCAGGCCAATCATGAACATATATCTATCGGGAATGAGTTTGGACAATATTTCAGTTATGATAGTATAAAAATAATTCAGTGACAACTGGTGAGACGAAAAAATATGAAAATGAACACCCATTCCTCACCTGCCCTAGTGGATCTGGGGGAAACATGAAATCTGATGTTGAATGTGGGATTCTGCAATGGAATTTTCAATTAAAAACATTTGTTAACATTGTTTGACTAGTAAAGATATGTTAGATGCGTCTGAAAGGATAGTTATGTAAAGCCTGTCAGCAAGTGTGACTTGTGACTAGTACCGGTGTGCTAGCGATATACCTACAATAATACTGGCAAAGGTAGGAGTAGGTTTACATGTGGGAGGAAATCTTGAAGCATGTAATATTGATCATGGCCTATTTTGTCTTCAGGTTCAGTGTGAAGCCCATTTCTAGTGTTAACCGCCGTGATATTGCTGGAATATTGTTTAAAGCGGCGTAAAACCATACTCTCACTCTTCAGGTTCAACCTATGGGAAGTGTAGGGTGCTGACATCAGGGAATATTCAAACACTGAAATAGTTTTAGTCACACATACATTAGTAGCATGCCAATGAACATTTGTGGTTAAATGTGAGTTACACAGTCTGTTAGGAGCTTATCCTGTTACTATTAAGTCTACAGGGTTACAAATATCCGCTTGTACTGGTTCCTGTTGAATGACCTCATTTGCATAATTATTGGATTGTTATAACAAGTTTACTAGATTGTTTTCTCGCATCAGTAACACTGTCCATTTTTATGATGAATTGCTGTACGTAGTCACTGATAATATATGAATAAATAATCAGATATGAGATTAAAATGTAAAACTCGTATTTATCACTTCTGAGTTAGTTCGCAGGTTCATAGTCAAGCCTTGTCCAATTGTGACAAAAGCTTTTACCAACCTAAAATGTCCTGTGCTTAGAGATTCTGGGGTATTATTTTTGAATGGAACTTATGCAGTGAATGGCTTTCTTTTCAGCGCCCACAAGTTTATGCGTGACATAAATGAGAACTTAGAATCTGTGTTGAATACTGACACTATAAATATTATAAAACCGTAACTCTGCCATTGAGTTACTCAAAACTGTCAGGGTCATCGTTTGTGAGTTGCTAATGAAGTTGAAATTAGTAAATTAAGTTCACCGAGATTACCGTTGTCAGTTATTTCCCATTTGGCTATAGTCCTTAGTGATAATGATCACAAGCTGTGGACTTAATTTGAAAGATGGAGCATTAGGTAATGAGTTGTACATTCAGGCATTGTCAAGTTGGGGTTTTATGATTTAGTGTTGCTTGAAATGTGCTGTTTATGTAGAATGTATAAAAAGTCTCAACTGTACTTTTAAAGACGTCTTGAATTGTAGCATTAATATGACATTTTTTCTTGCAGTCAACAGGGAAATGACTCATAGTGACGCTGGAATGCAAGGTGTCTGTAATTTCCCTACTGCAGTAAGTGGAGACAAGCTCCTCAATGCATAATGCACTGGTGTCCTATCCACATACAAACTAGTGAAGGTGTTGAATACTAAGCAAAGGGTAAAACATTTTATCATATTGCGGAAACTTTGCATATGGAGGTGATGGCAGAATAACCTAGTATAGTGTAGTCCAAGATGAAGGGACTTGTTCTCTTACAAAGGTCACTTCATGTCAGTTATACTAAGATACTGATGTACTGCACCATCTTGGTGGATTGTCTTCCATGAACTGTGGTGTGTTGTCTCCCTTGTACTACCAGGCACAGATCAACTGGTCGGAGATATTGCAGTGGACTGAGGTTATTGGGAACAGTACACTGTGCCGTGGCAGACTGCATGTGGGTAATACAGCTGTACTGTGGTCAAAGGTTGAGGGTGGGTTTGAGAATTTGTAGGTATCAACTTCTGTATCATGAGGAATTCTATTGGCATTACCTCAAAATACCATTCAAAGACTGGAACATACACTTTACTGCTGTGTTTGAAGGATAGTGCAGCCCTGCTGTGATAAATGGCTTTTGGATAGTGCAGTTGTGTTGTGATAGATTCATTATTGATAGTGCAGCTGTGAAGTGGTCAATGAGTTGTTGATAGTGCATCTGTCAATGGGTTGTGGATAGTGCAGCTGTTATGTGCTCTATGGGATGTGGATAGTGCAGCTGTTATGTGCTCAATGGGATGTCGATAGTGCAGCTGGGCAGTGGTCAATGGGTTGTCGATAGTGCAGCTGGGCTGTGGTCAATGGGTTGTGGAAAGTGCAGCTGTGCAGTGGTCAACGGCTGTGGATAATGCAGCTTTGCAGTGGTCAATGGGTTCTGGATCGTGCAGCTGTGCTGTGGTCAATGGGTTGTGGATTGTGCAGCTGTGTTGTGATGGATTCGTTATGATAGTGGTGCTGTACAGTGGTCAATGGGTTATGGTTAGTGCAGCTGTGCTGTGGTAAATGGTTTGTGAATAGTGCAGCTGTGCTGTGGTCATGGTTTATGGATAGTGCAGCTGTGCTTTGATGGATTCATATTCATGGTGCAGCTGTGGTGTGGTCAGTGGGTTGTGGATAGTGTAGCTGTGCTGTGATAGATACGTTATTGATAGTGCAGCTGTGCTTTGATGGATTCATATTCATGGTGCAGCTGTGGTGTGGTCAGTGGGTTGTGGATAGTGTAGCTGTGCTGTGATAGATACGTTATTGATAGTGCAGCTGTACTGTGGTCAATGGGTTGTGGATAGTGTAGCTCTGATGTGGTCAGTAGCTTGTGGATAGTGTAGATGTGGTGTGGTCAGTGGCTTGTGGATAGTGGAGCTGTGATGTGGTCAATGGCTTGTGGATAGTGCAGCTGTGATGTGGTCAATGGCTTGTGGATAGTGCAGCTGTGCTGTGATGGATTCGTTGTTGATAATGCAGCTGTGCTGTGGGAAATGGGTTGTGGATAGTGCAGCTTTGGTGTGGTCAATGCCTTATGGTTAGTGCAGCTGTGTTGTGGTCAGTGGCTTGTGGATAGGTCAGCTGTGCTGTGGTCGATGACTTGTGGATATTGCAGCTGTGCTGTGCTAAAACTACTTCTAACTGTGCTGTAGATTAAGACCGACAGGATTAAGTACTCGGGATTAATGTTAGTTATACCGACTGCATGTGTATTTGGTGCGACACATATATTTGTTGTTGATTTTTAATGTAGAGTTTCTTTGCATCAGGTCATGTCGATGGACATGCATACCCAGCTGTCGAACTGATTAAATAACTGAAAACAAGATTCTCAAAACACTCATCGCCAGACTGGATTCCGCGAACTGGTGTAATGTTCACTTCTGAACCTTCCTACTCCTGTCTTCATGATGGCGAGGAACTGGTGGGTGAGATTTAAGGAGATTCTTGTTGATGGTGCTATTGTTCATTTTGTTTTGTGCCGGTTTTGAAATGGTTCCGGATAAAGATTAGCACGGGGAAAGTTCTTATATACAGAGAGAGTATGTCTCACAGCCCCTCAACCACATTATTCTCACCTCGACCCTGCCCTTTCTGCAATGGTAAAGCCCTAAATGATGCAAGCTATATTTCCTGACATTCAGGTTCTGAATCTCCAAATTCACCGTGGCTCTTTTCATTGTAAAATAACTTATTTGGATCTATCAAAATGAGATATATTCGGAGGCTAGGCGTGAGCCTAGCTGTCTATTGGCATCATATTGGCCTGTGAGGGACTTTATCATGGTCCGCATAGCTTCGTGGAAGAGGAGATAAGATAGACCGGAAGTTCTGACGTTATGGCATTGACCTTGTGTTAGACTGACGGTATCAGCGGTCAGACAGTTTGTATCATATCTTCCACATGTTCGCGGATAACGAGCTGTCAACCGTTTTATTGCTATTTTGTTCCAGCTGTGTTGATGTTTAAAGTTTTAATTCGAAGTAGATAAGTTGTAAAGAAACTGAAGCATACACTTAAAGTAGTTTTTCGCTGGATAAGTACTCTTTAAGGTAAGTTGTAGCATTTTGTTTGTTAGCTGTAGAAAAAATCAAACCTGAGCTAAACAATCCAGTGATTAATTTTGCTACACTTTCTCCAACCCGCTGGTACTCTCATCGATACTGCATTCCAGGAACATTTAGTTAAAAATAACGGGTACTTTTTCAGTACCTTCGATGCAGGGTTTGCTATTCTGAAAAGAGTTATTAAATTGGGACCGTTGGTGTCTGTTTGGTGTTTAACGCTGCATTCAGCAATATTCCAGCTATATAGCAGCGGTCTGTAAATAATCGATTCTGGACAAGACAATCCAATGAGCAACAGCATGAGCATCGATCTATGCATTTAGGATACGATAACATGTTTCAACCAAGTCAGCTAGTCTGACCACCCGATCCCGTTAGTCGCCTCTTGCGATAAGCATGGGTTACTTGCAGGGCTCCAGATAATTTTTCAACATCAGGAGTACGTAGTCCTTATTTTTTCAATAAATAAGTTCTGGAAAAACTTAAGAGTACATTTAGAGTACTGAATGGAATTTCATGGGGTATCAGTAATCTTGTGTTTCGTTTCATATATGCACCACAACACTGCTACCCTTGTGTAAACAGTTCAGTAAACAATAAAACAATACTTTTTCAGATAAATAGGTCTGTAAATGATTCTAGGACCGTACACCATCGCTGCGGTGCGTATCTGCTACGTTTTCTGAATTATTTCCTACCGTATCGTGCGAATTTTTTATCCGTACATACGCCGATACGACCTTTATCTTGAGCCCTGATGTAAACCAAAAAGGAAATGCAAGAAATTTAAACAAAGCATAACCCTTTTCTGACAGTTGTCTTCGAAGATTAGGTTTTTCTCACCCTTTATGCATGGGTACCAAAACTTCCCACTGCCGCCCCACCCTGCCAACCCACCATGTTTACCTCGGTTGCACATGATCAACAATTGATACTTGCTGAAATGAAATTTTGAAAATAGTTTAATGAGTGAAGAGTGAGTTTAGTTTTACACTGCACTCAGCAATACTGCAGCTATATAGCAGCGGTATGTAAATAATAGAGTCTGGACCAGACGATCCAGTGATCAACAGCATGAGACCAATTCTAATCCGGATCGTCACGGGTATCTTTGAATTTGCACGAGGTAAGTATAATGCGAAGAGCGTGCAGTAAGAAACTGAAGGAGCAGGATGCTTGTGTGAGCAAGGGAAGCTGTCGAGACTGGTCTAATTGGAGATCGACAGATTAAATATACGAAATATCGTCCACATTGGTCGGCATATTCAGGCGGGTGGGGTGGGGAAGCGATGATTTATGATGGTGATCCAATTTGTGGTGGGATGGTCTGGAGGTGAGCCACTTGGTGGTTTGATGGTGATGAAGTCTGTTCTACTATTGTACCGTAAACATTTTCTGTAATCCATTAAGTACCGGTAACCTTTTTAGTTTGAGTAGAGGATTATCAAGGGAAAACGTATATATCCCGTGGAGCCCTGAAGCTACAATAGTCGGTGTCCATTATTTATTCATTAGATAGCGCTTACCTTATTGACAGGACTATGAAAAGTGTCGGCAGCTATATTTAATAACGTTTTATGTTTTGAAATTGTAGTTAAAAATGAAGAACCACTGATGGCATTGGGGATTTAGAAGTACCGAAACCTTATCTTGACGGTCCTTTTGAGACATAAGTTACTATTCTGTTGCGCAGTTCAGTGCCTCTTGTTTTGACGTTGAATATGATTACATACAATTTGGAAAACCGTTTTACATCAGTTTGCTATTTTTGCAAGAACGCGCTATCTTATAAGAACAGATGAAATGATGAGCTCTTTACCTCTTCGCTTTGTTTTGAAGAGCTACATTGTTTGACGTCACGTTTCCTTTTCACTGTGTGTGACGTCATTGGCAATGTAGCTATGGAAACAACGTTTATGACGTCACAAAATGGCGGTACAGAACAAACCTAGTATTTGAAGATGGATTATTTTCACAATTGGACAAAATTATGACGTGACCAGTGACAAAAGACTATCGCTATGGTTTGTATTTAACTGCTGTAGGTGCAATGGGGGCATATTATTTCTCCTTTCAGAATTTCAAAGTAGATATAGGAGTATTTGTTATTGCGTCATGTGGGCATACTGTTTTGGAAAGAGGATAAGCGTCAGAAGATAAAGCGACAGCTTTTTCTAGTCTGATCTTTATTCAACGCAGTGTTTTTGGAGTTAATGTTTTTATCACTGACAAATCGGACTTGAATATACTCGTGGAAGTCATGTCATGTTTGGCCCCTCCCCTTGATAATATGGTAACCAACGTTGATAAAAAGGGGTAAAACACAAAGATCCCTGTACAACCCTAATACGTCCTTGTATCAAACGCTGCAACTGTTGAAAGTAAACAAAGAAAAATTAAGATTTACACTGAGTAGCGTTTTCTCAAATATTGGGAGATCCATTCTTCTTTTCTTCGCATGCATTGGTTCAGTGTTTTAGAATATTCATGAATGTGAAGAGTCGCGTTGTAAGAATTATGGATTATTACAATCATTTTGAACATTAAAAGGAAATTATTAAAATTTTCGGTACACTTACAGAATACCGGATACCATATTGTTTAGTGTCACGTCAACCTAACCCTAAACCTTACCCTAACCCTAAACCTTACCCTAACCCTAACCAAAAGTAAACTCGCATGCTTTCAAAGATGGCGGAAGGTATCCGGTATTCTGTAATCTTACCATATTTTCAGTCCATCATGACGCCATGTTTGACGCAAAATCATCCGCATTTATTGCATACCTGACTACTACTCTTTGTTGCAATGAAAAACACAAAAACGAATAACAATACGCAGGTAGTCATAATGTTTCTGATCACTTATATCACAATTATATGTATTAAAGATCCCTGAATCAACGAAAAGTCCTCAAAATCCCGGGTACCGATGTCAGCGAAGACGCCATTTTGTGAAAATTGTTCTCCGGTAGAAATATATGGCAAGATTATTGTACATATTAGGTAATTTCTCTGAAGTTAAGGTTGGTTGAATAGACGAACATATATGGCAATCCTATCATAATGATTACTTATGTAGATTTAGCTTATATTTCAGATAGTTTTGAGAATTAATTATGTTATTTACATGCATCCGTGTGCAATATCATATCTGACGTAAGTCAGAAGTATTTTTTAACCTTTCAAATATTTACATAAGATGCGTTTAGCGTAGTATAGAACATTTAAAGCCTTTATACAAGTGTTTGAAGATGACGTAGTGTAATGATGTGCAATATTCAATATTGAATTTCACATAAACACGTTACTGAACAGCGATTCTATTTAATCATATGTGTGAAACTGACCCTGTCACAACTAGGAAGACAATAAACGTTTACATGAAAGTATGTTTTATAAATATTGTGAAATGTATGTTTGAAAATATTGTAATCACATGATATTAAGCTATTGACTTCATTTGTACCAGTACTGTAAAACATAAATATACACGATGACATGGTTACAATAAGAAGATTCTTCTTTTAAAGAATTTTTGTGTGACTATGAAGAGAAAGAGCTAACCACATTAAAATGATTAAGGGAAAGTCCAATATTGAAAATATTGTCATGTGTTTTGAAATATTTGGTTACAAATACTGTACACTCACTCGCGGCCGTACCGATGCGCATTTCGCCCAATAAATACAATACAATATCTAATTGCATATCGATTCGGGACATTCATTTCTCGGTTAAACCAGTTGTTTGATGTTCTGTCGAAAGAGCGTCAAATTTTTTTATGAAAGAAACTTAGACCAACATTCATCAATCTATATGCAAATTCCGTATTTCTCAGACGTTTAAAAAATAAAAATAAAACAAGCCATGACGTCAAATAAAATGGTGTCATGTTTTAGTAAGTTCCTCACCTTTGAAGATAAGAGTCTTACTCTAGTAAAATGGTGCGGAATTAGTCAAAATACCCCTACACAAGCAGGAGAATATGATAATCTAAGAACTTGACATATTACATAGGGCTACCCATTCCCGCTATTACCCTCCATTCTCGGGTAACACGATTTCTACACTTTATAAATTGAGATTCTACCCAAGCAATGCTTTTCACTCTTTACTTTTTAAGCTGCCTAAGAATTTGAATTTGAATTTACACTATCGCATAGGAAATGTATGTATTACATCTCTTAATAATATTATATTCGACGGTACGTCCAGTGCAGCGCGAACGCAATTCACGCAGAACCTTCACATTTCTGGTTTTATAAAAATGTGGGTGTGAAAAATTCTCGACATCCATGTGGTTCATTTGACCTGATAAGGTGACATAAGAAGTCTGAATATACATCCACTTCTCTTTCTTCAGATTTCCCGCCTGTCTGCAGGCCCACCGGGCAGACGACACTCGCTCTTCCAGCATTCTGACATGCGCCTGCGTCCTTCCCGTGACGAACTTCCGGACGTGTCAGAAGTGCACAGTCAATACTCGTTCAACGACATAGACACACGGCACCAACAGGTGATGAAGTACATTCCTTGGCATGTTCACCCGTCAGTCTTGTCAGCTATGTTTACTCAAGCGATATACTTAAAATGATTGACATAATCTCACATAGTCCTCGGTTGACATTGATCGGTGTTTATGTTTATGTTTGCCTCTCCTAGTCACGAATATTTACATACAGCTTCGATAACAGTGAGACTTTTTAAGTTGAGGCGTAAAATGTTGAACCTGGTCAAAAATAGTATCGATTTCAGACATCTTCTTATCATTAACTGAATGTGCTTTTATGACGCAGTCATCTCAAGACCACAAGTCGACATCTTCCGATGACAACTCCACATCTTCAAACAACGAGGACGTTGATGACATCGTGACTCTGAACGTCGGTGGCCGCATCTTTCAGACGTATCGAAAAACGCTGTTGCGATTTCCAGATAGTCGGCTTGGGTCGATGGCTGAGAAGCCGACACGGACCAGGTTCGATGGGAAAAGGGAGGAACTGTTCTTTGACCGGAACTCCGACATGTTTCCATGTATTCTCGGAATGTACCGTGACGGCAAACTCCACATTCCACGTGACGCATGCGTCATTGGTCTGACGAAGGAGCTGGAATTCTGGGGTCTGAGCGAGTCTTTTACGTCTGAGTGCTGTCAGAGGTACTACGAGGATGCCATAGGGGAGATGCAGCTGACGGAAATGATGAAGGAAGAGTTTGAAAATATACGTCCCCGACGCAAGGTATCAAATCCAGCGTTCATCGCGACCTCCAGGGGCAGATTTTGGGAGTTCCTCGATAATCCCGATTCTTCCAAGTATGCCAAGGTTTGTATAATCGACAGGTGAATGTTTGTTGATATAAAACGTATTGTCACAGTACAGACTTTCTTTTGTACAACCACTTATTTTCCGGAGGCGTACAATAGCCACTCTGTATCAACATAAACACTCTGGACATTGACTTACACTGGCTTCGTTTTGAGCCCAATTAATATTATCCGTTCAATCAGCTTGCACGTGTGTCCAAGAGAAATCAGCGCAATCAGTGTCAATGGCGACACGAAGATTTGGAGGCCAAAATATGGAGCCAGAAATTTATCATAAAGAATGGAGAGACTGTACTCTGGATACCGGCGCATGGAAACAATCTTATTAAAGCCGGACCGTTACTCCGATACGATATCTCTCAGTGTCAAAATATGAGAATAACTTCATATGAGATCGTGTAAGTTTAACTTTCGAACCAGTACATCTGTTTTCTGCTTCTCCGAGAGTTCCGAATGTACATAAACACTCTCAGACGCGAGGACCATCCAATGGATATTTCTCTTCTGTGAGGATTTCCATCTGGTCAAGTCGAAATCGATGTGAAGAAGTAAAGCCGAGCCGAGATTTAGGAATCTGACATCAGAGTGGTTCAGGAGTTCAGCCTTCCGTTTGCGTTTGTTCACGGCTACGGGAACTTACTAGGGAGATGTTCTCCGACTTAATCGCAGCGAGAAATCGCATGGAAGTATGTGGACTGCTCCTGAAATATTACAACTATACATGTAATGAATGGCACAAGTAAGAAAGTTCCGTGACCCATGTAATTACGAAGGGGAATCCATAAACTATGCATAGTACATCCTGAAAAATCGATTTATCACATCAGCGTGTGCTTTGGTTGGCAATCATTTGGAAATATAAGTTTTGGCTTCTAGTTTCTTAGGTAATACTTTGGAGGCTGTTTGGTGAAAACTGATTAAATGAGTTTCTTTATGACGAGAGAACGTTGGAAATGTATTTAGAGTAATCAGGATCCATTAACGTGGGTGGGGGGTATATAACTCCGTCGAAAACAGTTCATCCTCATATTCATTCATTTATCATCTTACCTTCATGTACACCATTTTACACCTCTATGTTTATCTCATCATTGCATTAGTCATATCTTACTCTTTCACTCTGTTAGTGCTCTTACCTATTTATTTGTTTATGATCTTTGTGATATGTTGTGATGCCATGTTTTGTTATGTTCTTCGTGTTTTACGATGTAACCAAAATTTCCCTCGGGAAAATAAAGTATTATCTAACTGTATCCATAGGGATATCTTGAATTCAGTTAAGGTGTCATTTTTGAAACTATTTTTTGTGTCTATCGTGAAATTATCAGGGTTTAAAAGATTTTCATTACATCATTCGTGCTGTTTTCATTATTCAGAATCCTGTGAAACGATACAGGATAAATCTAGCATTGGTACACATGGTCATTCGCAAGCACAAATTGAATCAAAGTGCCAGTTTGGTGTCATAATTCCATTTTGTTCATGTTCCAGGTATGGTTCCTGTGCTTTTACGTGTTCCTTTTGATCTCGGTGGCCAACATTTTCTTCAGCACCCACCCCGGGTGTCGCGTCGCCATCGACTCCAACTTCACAGACGACCACAATAATTCCTCTGGCCACCTGACCGAGTTCCTCGCAATCCAGGCAGAAGAAAACCCCAAGATTAAGCTTCTTCTCCACACAAGACCTCACGTTGCTATCATAACCCTGGAACTATTGTGCGCGGTCTTCTTTACTGTGGAGTTCATTCTCCGTGTCACCTACTGTCCCCACCGGAAGTTGCTGTTCCGGGGTTTCCTCACGTGGTGTGACCTCATGTACCTTCTGCCCCTCTGGGTAGAACTGATCACCAGTGCTGTTGACCTTGAACAGTGGCATCAACCGTCGATGATTCCTGGAAAGCTAATCCTTCAGATTCTGATGGTGATGAGAGTTCTGCGAATCTTCACTCTCGCCAAACATTATCGAGCACTACGGGTACTTCTTCTGTCCCTCAGGGCCAGTTTGAGGGAGGTACTTCTTCTATTCACGTTCGTCCTCTTCGCCATCATCATCTACGCCAGCCTCGTCTACTGCGCCGAGATATTTCGCGCAGACTCGTTCGAATCCATGTTTACTGGACTGTGGTGGGCTCTCATCACTATGACGACCGTCGGTTATGGTGACAAGGTTCCTACGTCATGGGCGGGCTACTTTATTGCATCACTGTGCGCGTTAACCGGCATCATCATCATCGGCATGCCTGTACCCATCATCACCAGCAACTTCCACCTGTACTACGGCTTCAGGTCAGCAGTCGATGACTTCGACGACGCGAAGCACCCGACCCCGAAGCCAAAACGTATGAAGCAGCAGATTAGACGCGGGAACAGCTGAAGGACTTCTCTGCAAAGGCAACTATAGGACACTAGTCTTTACACGTTGTAGGTTTTAAATCGATGCTTTAGATCTGAAGAAAACTAGTTGTGTATACTGAACAATGGCTATATAGCTGTGTAACAAAACATGATGTAAGTACGGCAACTTGTGATATGAATAGTGTGTGTGTCAACCTTTAACTGAATATTATTTGGGTCATTCCCAGGATTCCTCCTCTCCTCTGTAGGGATTTTATTATTTAAAAAAACGTACTTGATCCGCCACTTGCGCTATCATTTGCGGAATTGGAGTGACGAACAGATATGAAATTGGCTGGCGACAGTCGTGGAGAAGTGAGTATTGTGAGTGGACCATTTGTTGTTTGTAACATTTCCGAAAGTTAAGATGATCCTAATCATTGGCTGAAATCACTCGACATTGTGAATTAAGATGTCCACAAAACAACATAACCATGGGGTAGTTCTCGAAACAAGTTGATATTTGTCTGTGATGAACATCCAGTGTCCCGTTTCACCAAGCTCTCGTAGCGCTACGACTATCGTAAGTCAATGTTACAGTATAGGAGGTACGAATGCTACGAGAAAAGGTACGAGATCTTAGGCTTACGAGCGCTTTGTGAAACGGGGCCCAGGTTATCGTATGAAAGCATACAACAAGCATTTAAATAAAGCTTCCAAGCCAGACCACTCGCCGTAGAGTCGTCGTAGTTTATGTTGTTCCAACGTCGTGTCTGAACCCGCGAGCATCCTGTACATATAATGGCCGTAGAAATCCTGACACTGGCTCTATACCGCTTGCTTGTAACACTGACCACATTGAGTATTAGAACAGGAGTGTGTGAATGTGTGCTCTTCAACCAGTAATATGCCACGATTGTGTACACGCTGTCGTGTTGATTTGTAAATGAAGGTGTTGTGTGGTCGACCAAATATACAATAAACACGATTTCATGATTTTGTGACTGAGTTGGATATGATGTCACGTTGACCTGTATTTCCGTGGCCGTGTCACGTGGGAGGACTATCTGGAGTAATGTAGGTGCTGGACGGTTCCCAGACTTCTTGTCACACGTGTATAGTGCCAACAACCTACAGACACACCAGGTAGTGTTGGCTGTAATAGTTCCTATACTCACTGGGACCCTCACCAGAGACCATATAAGAGATTATGGTCTCTGCTTTCACACACATGCATATTTCCAAACGGACGATCAGTGACCAAATTTTTGAAACGTAAATTTTGAAAGATAAAAAAAATATGTATTAATATGACACAAAAGGGAGCTCTAAAAAAGTTTTGTAGTTTCACAGACGAATTGTCCAATCGTCTTCAGACACTGTAGTGCAAGTAACGTATACATGTAAGTATGTTGCAATGCTGAACGTGTATGGAACATTGGTTGGGCCATCAGAATGACCCATGGACATGTAAACTTTCAAAACATGTCGGCTCTCTGCAACCAACAAAAGTATTGAGTCTTACGGTGAAATTTGACCCATGATGATTCAGGTTAGAATTGGTCTTCAGCAACTCATGCTTGTCGTAAGAGGCGACTAACGGGATCGAGTAGTCAAGCTCGCTGACTTAGTTGACACATGCCATCATATCCCAATTGCGTAGATAGATGCTCATGCTGTTGATCACTGGATTGTCTGGTCCAAACTCGATTATTTACAGACCGCCACCATATAGCTGGCATATTGCCAAGTGCGACGTAAAACTAAACTCACTCACTCACTACAATGGTGTAACACGAAACAATCGCGTTGTTGCACTGGTACTTTATTGCAAAGATTATCACAGTGAATGCATAGTTAACAGGGAGAGAAAAACAAACGGTGGAAAAACCAAACCCTGGGACACAGGAGCGTGCTCGGAACACTTCGGTACTTTCCGGACATTAACGGACTAAAATGGGGTCAGTTTTTTTATATCAATTTTGATTTCTTTTGTCTCGACCAAAGTGTTCCCAGCCTGCAATGAAAGTCACGTGGGTAAAATGATGTCATTCCCTAATCTCGCCATCACGGGATTTTACGAGATCATGTCATGGTTATTCCACTAGTGCACTAAAACGTGCCGCGAGCTACCTATCTTTTGACACAACCCAAATCGTCAATATAAAAATAAAACATTTTCAAATGGCAAACGGTATGAGATAGTTCTTCACCTGGTGTTATTTACAAAGTATTTACATAAGGAAAGGACTGGCCTATACACCCATGCTGTAAGTATCGTGTATACGCGTGACCTCAGCAGCAGTAAACAAACCGCTGCCGTCTGATTGGTTAATAATACGTTGTGGATGTAAATAGTAAAACTGGAAGAAATTGATAAAATAATAGACCTTCAGTAACTTCGAATGAAGGAAGGTATTATTTAAAAGGAGAACATGAACTTGAAGATAATATATAATAAACAAGAAAAGAAGTATAAACTTTGATAAATGTCACATAAAATGATTGACTTCGATGATTCCTATGACATATTATCAAAAACAGCGGAGTTCAATAGGACATAAAATTCTAATTTCAATATCTGTTTCTAACATGATCAAATCCTATAAATAAATGTATGCAATAGTTATTATTACAAAATTGCCCTAATGTTCAAAATGGCACATCCACACAGGACACCAGCTTGGTGGTGTAGTGGTTAGAGTGTCTGTCAGTGAGCGGAAGGTTCGATCCCCGTTAAAATGTGGTACTTTTCGTTATCCTGTTGGAGCTTGTCAGAGTGACTGATGGGTTTGTTCACAGTATGTTGTGTCCGAGTAGGGTATCTATGTTAAACTCCATGGAACTGTATCTCTTTGAGCTGCGCTATTAAACCGACAATGAGTACAAGCAATCACGTCACTATATAGGCTCAATACTAACTCTACGTTAAAGCCTAGTTCATCTCGACTCATAATAATATGATACTAATAAGAACAGAATGTCCTTAATGGATGCTTCAGTAGCGCTATGGTCGTTGATGGAAGGCTTCGGGATCTCCAAAACCATGTGTGTAAGGAATGCATGCAATTTGACGCAAAAGTGGTAGTTCTCACGCCCGTGTATAAAGACACGTTGATCACTTAAAGATAGTGAGTGAGTGAGTTTAGTGTTACGCCGCCGTTAGCAATATTCCAGCAATATCACGACGGGAGACACCAGAAATGGGCTTCACACATTGTACCCGTGTGGGGAATCGAACCGGGTCTTCGGTGTGATGACCGAACGCTTGAACCACTATGCTACCCCACTGCCCCGATTCTAAAAGAACGACGACCATGGCGTCCTTCCCCATGCCGACGTTTTAAGGGTCACGTGCGGAGATAACATATAGTGTTAAATTGTCGACTAGCATCTCTTTTCCAAACATGGCTGTATTTTTGAAAAGACATCTTAGACTTCATAAACATAATTAATGTCTTTGAGAAATTTCATATCTCCTCTGACCGATTTACAATACGTCATTTATTAAAACATTTAAGCGCCCTACTTCCATTAGACAAAATAAATATACAGTTTGAGAACTGCGAGCTATATAATTCCCCGCTGAAGTCTCAATCGAATAGATCTAGTAGATCACGAACCTAAGCTGTTTCCATGAAATAATCAATAAATATCTGTCTGAATTTGACACCATTATACAGAGCATCTGGATCTAACCAGATAAATATAGAAACACAGAGTTTGTGCACGTAAGTCGGAGAGATATCTACAGGAGTCGATCTGTTTTACGATTCATATTCGGTTCCTATATATCCATGTATATTACCTACAACGCGAGTTGCTCAACAGAGACAGAATCTAGCCGTGCTGGCCAATCCCATGGATGTAATTTATGATGTATTGGTATGTTTCAGGTAATGACCACACTGACGTTACATACCCAACTTGATCGATGCTTTCACACACACAGTCGTGATGTATTATATTTAGATATATGTCTGGACGAGTTGTGCATCGCCTGTCGATCAATAACTGTTCAAGCATCGTTTGAAGACAATGTATTACGACGTTAATCCTCATTCTTCTCTTCAGTGAGTTACAGGCGACATTTGAACGTTTCTTCATGGACAGCCAAACGAGTTATTACCTTGGTTTGGCTCTCTTAGCGACTTTTTGACATTTCAAGATTAAAGTTTTAAGTACATGTATACGTTTTCGCAGATGCCCCACTCTGGCCCATTGCATGGACTCCGGACTCTGTGATACCTTGTGTGGACTCCTAGACGTAGTGTACGGACTTTGAGACACAGAGTGCGGACTCCGAGACACAGTGTACGGACTCCGAGACACAGAGTGCGGACTCCGAGACACAGTGCACGGACTCCGGACTCCGAGACACAGTGCACGGACTCCGAGACACAGAGTGCGGACTCCGAGACACAGTGTACGGACTCCGAGACACAGTGTACGGACTCCGAGACACAGTGTACGGACTCTGAGACACAGTGCAGACTCCGGACTCCGAGAGACTCCGACAGTGCACAGACTTCGTGCACGGACTCCGAGACACAGTGCAGACTCACAGGACTCCGAGACACAGTGTACGGACTCTGAGACACAGTGTACGGACTCTGAGACACAGTGCACGGACTCCGAGAGACAGTGTACGGACTCCGAGACACAGTGCACAGACTTCGGACTCCGAGACACAGTGCGCAGACTCCGGACTCCGAGACACAGTGCACGGACTCTGAGACACAGTGCACGGACTCCGGACTCCGAGACACAGTGTACAGACTGCAGGACAGAGTGTAAGGACTCCGAGACACAGTGCACGGACTCCGAGACAGTGTACAGACTCCGGACTCCGAGACACAGTGCACGGACTCCGGACTCCGAGACACAGTGCACGGACTCCGAGACAGTGAACAGACTCCGGACTTCGAGACACACTGTACGGACTGCAGGACAGAGTGTAAGGACTCCGAGACACAGTGCACGGACTCCGAGACAGTGTACAGACTCCGGACTCCGAGACACAGTGTACGGACTGCAGGACAGAGTGTAAGGACTCCGAGACACAGTGCACGGACTCCGAGACAGTGTACAGACTCCAGACTCCGAGACACAGTGTACGGACTCAGAGACACAGTGTACAGACTCCGGACTCCGAGACACAGTGCACAGACTCCTATACACAGAGTACGGACTACGAGACACAGTGTAAGGACAGTCTAAGTAAACTCTGTATTATTCGTTACACTGCTATACTGAGTCTAACAAAACCGTGTGGAAGGTCGCGTCAGGTAACCTTTTCAATTGACCAATCAGAATACAGCTTACCAAATCGCGAAAGTTGACAATCGCACATACCTTTTGAACTTTTACCTCGAAAATATTTTGTACCCGAACGATTCCGAATGCTATTTTCCGTACGATCGCTTCCGAGTGATGCACATGGAGCACGCCACAACAGTGAGTAAACAGTCGCTGAAAATAGCGTTTTGTAAGTATTCAAGGATGTCAGCTTGAGGAAATATTAGCTAATGATAACCATGTCAACGGAAACCCCAAAGCGTATATTCTGCAGGTCATATATCTGTTTTATGCGGGTTTTCATTTGTTGTGAGATCAGTGTTGGCGACCGGGGAAGAGAAAATACATTTTGTAAGTCCCGCCGAACCTTAAATAGTAGCTGTTGTCTGACTGGTTCAATCCGTTCAGCAGTCTCGCCTTTGATTGGACGGTCATAGGTCGCTCAAAGGTTACCTGACGCGACCTTCCACAAGGTTTTGTTAGACTCAGTATAGCAGTGTCACGAATAACACTGAGCTTAAGTTTACTTAGACTGAGTGTAAGGACTCCTAAATATTGAATGGCACCTGGTACCCATATCACCGAATATGAAATATGAAACATCGTACATAACGAATATTTAGAGTATACGGCACATGCCTGTGTGAGCATTTATCGCGTCTTTTTCATTTTACGGCCTGTTTTCTAAGTGGAGGATTTAATTGGTCCCCGTGACCTCTACAATAAAGAACCTTTATAATAAAGGGTAGAATAGGTCTTGAGACCCCATGCTTGTCTCCATGATGGGATAGATGGAGGAATAGGTTCATAAGACCCTATACTCATAATAATATGCATCAAACAAAAATACAGAATTCCAACCCTGATTGAGTTTTACACCGTTTTGGTGAGGGATCGAACCCGGTCCGGCTTCGTCGTGACGAGCGAGCACTTTAACCTCTTAACTACCCAGCTGCCCATAACCTCTGAATAACCAGATTACAAGTACAATACTGTGTGGATCAAAGGAACAAGAACATTGGAAGGATTACAGCCGACGTCGACACAGTCGAAGCACGAGTATGCTCTATAAACCACTCTGCATAAAACTAAGTCGGATATAACGAACAGTCGATGTAACGAAACTGCAATATTCTTAGTGGTACTCAATGGACGATACGAGCAACGAGTCTCGGATATGATGAACTTCGGATATAATGAACTGACTGTGGGTCTGCTGAAATTCGTTATATCCCGAGTTCAGTGATTAAGAACATGATTAAGAAGTACATATGTCTGGCTTCTGCTTGTAAACAAAGTTTCAACAATACACCTTCATCAATACATTAATATGAGTACGCTACGTATCTCTGGGAGTACGGAACGTATACATTTTACCATGTATGTTCCAGGAATAGTCATATGTAGGCTTTCATTGGCATTTAGTAGTGTAACACGAAGACATGAAACTTCATTAATTTTTCCCTTTGTCCGAATATTATTGTTGATCTTAAATAACGTTTCCTTCTATTACAAAACTGCTCCTGACAAGACCTATACATGTTCCGCCATCCAAATGACGTAATGCCTAGCGGTGGCAAGTGTGATAAAGCTCCCTCTGTACCCTATAGCTTGTCGGCAAACATGATTACTTCCCCTTTTCCTGTGAGTCTTTCTCACAGGTTACTGTAAGAGAAATATTTTCTCCAAGTTCAATAGCAGCAGTATCTACAGCAGGCTTTACCGGGGGCTTCGTCGTTGCTGAACGCGCACTGTTGATGGATACGTCATCATCCTCTTCTTGCAGCATCCGTTCCCGGTCACGGTCCCTACGGGCGAGTCCGTACTGCACATGCGTGTAGTACAGCACAAAGTTACTCACAATGATCGGCACCGTGAAGGCAATCATTAGAAGGCCTGCTACTGCACACAGAGACCCTACAATATAACCTATAGCAGTTTGAGGATACATGTCCCCATAACCCACGGTTGTCATGGTGACCACGCTCCACCAGAATCCTATAGGAATGTTATCGAATCCGTTATCATTTTCAGCAAAATGGATGAGGGACGCAAACACTACCATTCCAATCAGCAGAAACACAAACATCAACATCAGTTCGTTGAAACTCGCTTTTAGGGTGTACAAGAGAATCCATAACCCGGGAACATGGCGGATCAACCGGAAGATCCGGAACAAACGGAGCATGCGCAGAATAAAGATGAAGTCCATTATGGGCATTCCTTGACGTCCAAGGGGATCAAAAACCAAAAACAAGAACTCAATATAGTCCGGTACAATGGCGACAAAGTCGATGATGTTTTGTAAGGCTCGGATAAACTTCTTTTTACTCGGCGAACAGAGGAAACGTGTGAAGTATTCCAGCGAGAAAAACAACAGACATGATAAGTCTATCATCACAAGACATGGGTGTGGCACTAGCTGATCTTTTTCCTTTTTCTTAGTGCCACTGCAACCTGATCTGACGTCACTTCCGTTGGTTGTCATGTTATGTAGTGTTACATTTTTGCTCCAGTCTATTTTCTGGAAATTGAGGAACTCGTACAATGTTCTAAATTGTCGGATGTCTTCCGGTTTTACCCGGAAGTGCGGGTGAGTCTCTGCGCAGAAGGAGAAGATTGAGACGAGGACGAATATGATGGAAACCCAGGCGTAGATCTGAAACAAACACAGGGAATATTTCACTTAAGTATGAAGTCAACAAACTACTCATTGTATGAAAGGTATCATCTCACACAACCTTTAACTAAAAGCAACAATTGTGTCGTTATGTATCGTGGTATACGTGCGTACGAGCAGAAAATATTCCTTCAACTTAACGGGATCGGCTGGTCAAGCTGGTGTCCTGGTTGACACATGTCACCCAATTGGACATGACGATGCCCATGTCGATCACTGGATTGTCATATCCAGAGTCGATTATTTACAGACCGCCGCCATATAGTGAAATATTGAGTGCGGCGTTAGGCAACAGACAAACAAGCAAACTTTAAGTTAAACTAAGTCAAAATCTAAACAAAAATAAATAAATCGCATTGTCCATTGTCCGTTAGAAGACACTGATAGTCGGTCATCTGGGATGAAAGCCGCTGAGGTCAACAGTATGCACCTGCGCATTAATTAAGTACCACCCGATTTTGAAAATAAGATGTGATCCTACAGAAACGTTAGGGTATAGCCATCAATTTAATCAACCTGTAGTTAAAGAAGCTTTATCCACTGACAGTTTTACAAATACCATAACCTTTTCTTTTCTTTATGAAAGAATATGTTGATTAAAATCTGTTTGTTTTGTTTGTAAAGCAACTTTTACTACATTCTTAAATGCTCCTTTTCTTTCAGCTTGTAACCTTTCCTCAAACTCAGTTTACAAACTTCCATCCATTCACAATAAATAACGGATTTATAGGCCACACAACAATCAATTTTTACTTTCACTTTTTAAAATAATGTAACTTGTTTTAGGACAGAAAAACAAATGTTTTAAATATAGGCAATTATCCTAATTAAAGTGCATGGTAATTTCAATGATGTTTTTGAAATGTTAAATGCTTGCTCTATCAAATTATAAAGGGTATTTTTTGGAAAGAGTTTAGAATTTCATTTCAGACAAAATTAATTGGTATAAATACAGGGTGGTGCTTATTTTATGCACAGCTGTATATAACAGTGCGTCAGTTTGATGTGGCAAAGTAACACATAGTGAGGCAGATCTTAGATGTTTATTACATTGCTTAACCCTGGGCCCAGAATTTCAAAGCTCTTTTAGCGCTAAGATAGTTGTAAGTGCCATACGTTAACATTAACTTACTATCATCTTAGCGCTGAAAGAACTTCGAAAATCTAGGCCCAGGAATGTAGTATGGGACTAAGAAACCTCAAATCAATCATGGCTAACTGAATTCAAACCTACGATGATTGGTTCCTGGCAGACCTAAGGGACGCAATTTGTGGTACGCTTGGGCGTGTTGGCACTGACACTTCACCCTTAATGATGAATACTTCAATTTTGAAACGATTGAAAACGTGCTATATATCAAAATATAATATCTACTACATTGCTCCTTGCAGACAGATAATTGAGTGAGTGAGGTTTAGTTTTACGTCGCCTTTCACAAAATCACGGCGGGGGACACCAGAAATGGGCTTCACAGTTTGTATCCATGTGGGGAATCGAACCGGGGTCTTCGGCGTGACGAGCGAACGCTTGAACCACTTGGCTACCCCATCGCATTTTGGGAAAAACCAACCAGACTTTCCCTCGTCCCGGACTAACGAATAAGTGGCCTGTCTAACCCTGGTGGGTCAGGTCTAGGATCCACATTATCTACCGGCCTCTGTCATCAGTCAGCAACAATATCACGGCGGCCTGTTATGATGGAGGCTGGATCACTTTATCAGTCATGTCTAAATTGCAACGTTCCACACCGACAGTTGACGAAGACGCGCAAATCAATCCAATCCCCCCGTCTGATCCCCCGGTCTAACCCGGAGCCTCTTAAGGCCTGAAATCTCTACTGACACAACGTCTAGAATCACGACTGATGATTGAGGAACAGCCAAAGAAGGTAAGACAACCCTGTCAACATTGTCTGTGTTGTCTCTAGGTACATCCAGTATCTACAACTTCTTGTTCAGTCTCTACTACTGTTGCTAATACTACCACTTCTCCTGCTGCTACTACTACTACTACTACTTACTGCTGCTACTACTACTACTACTACCACTACTACTACTACTGCTACTGCTGCTACTACTACTACTACTACTACTACTGCTACTACTGCTACTGCAACTGCTGCAACTACTACTGCTGCTGCTACTGCTACTGCTGCTACGACTACTGCTGCTACTACTACTACTGCTGCTACTACTACTGCAGCTGCTGCTACAACTGCTGCTACTACTGCTGCTGCTACTGCTGCAACTACTACTACTACTACTGCTACTACTGCTGCTGCTGCAACTACTACTACTACTGCTGCTGCTACGACTGCTCCTGCAACTACTGCAACTACCACTACTGCTACTACTACTACTACTACTACTACTACTGCTACTGCTACTACTGCTACTGCTGCTGCTTCTATTACTTCTCCCAGTCATTTTATTTGGTGCTTGTCCATGTTTGATATTTTCCTCGAAACTCACAGAAATTATTTCCTCGGTCAGCGTAATCAGTGTCTACTGAGTTTGAACTGTCACTTACCTAAGGGTGAGTGAGCTTAGTTTTACGCCGCTTTTTTTGTAGCTGACACCAGAAATGGGCTTCCTACATTGTACCCATGTGTGGAATCGAACCCGGGTCTTCAGTGTGACGAGGGAACGCTTTAACCACTAGGCTGCCCCACCAAGCCCTTACATAACAGAAATCAAACTCTTTACCCACAAGACTATCCAACCAGCCTTCATAACCTCGTAATATCTGAACATTGTTCCATATTTCCGTTCATCAGATTCGCCGATATGTATAGCCATATAGTATCTACCTACAGCTGCCTCACTGAATCTAATCCTATACTACGCAGAGAAAACGTTTCGTCTCCAAGGTAACCGACCTCGGCTATGATGGTTCCTGGAAGTCTCTGACGTATGGAGTGAGTGAGTGAGTGAGTTCAGATTAATGCCGCTTTCAACAGTATTTCAGTTATACCAGACGTGTCAGTTTGATGTGGGAGGGAATCCCGGAGTAATGTAAGTCACAATTTTGGTATAGGTAGCAGCGAAAAGCTGTAATATTTATGATGCTTCTTGAAACAGCATTTACACACTCACTCTGACAAACGGACCATCACCGCTGACGCCTTTGCTAACAATAGATTCTGGATATGCATTTGCCGCAAATAGTCCCACAATTACTGACGCGGCGTAACGCAATATTCACTTTGGATAACTGTCAATAACTTCAGAGATTGGGGGTTCGAAAATGTCAGTGTACTGTTATATAACTATACGACTGGTTCCCCTTGAACGGATTATTTGCAATTATCTTCAATATTGCCGCTCCTGTTGAATCATCTGTGATATTAGACGGTCAGTTGCCATAGGAACCTGTCTTGCCGTTCTTTGGAAGCAACATCAACCCGACGGGACATACTCACGTCTTCACCAACCGTTATTGCATCGCTAAAGCGATTGCTTATATTGACTCTTAATTTTCTGACATGTCTGTGTTTCATCTGGGAATCTCGACGGAATAACTTTGATGGATTAAGCAATGCTATCAAACACTTCCGTAACAGTTTGATCTCTGATAGATAGTGACACTCAAACTATTGCGGTAACCTTAGTTCGTATATAAAAACACCAAGGCTAGCCATTTATTGACAAGATTAGCAATAAATAAAAACTAAAACTAGCACGTTATCAAGAAGACTAGCAGCTTATCTAAAAGACAAGCAAATTATCAAGAGGAATAGCAGTTTATCTGAAAGAAAATAAATTATCAAGAAGACTTATCTAAAAGAATAGCAAATTAAAAAGAAGACTAGCAAGTTATCAAGAAGACTAACAAATTAACAAGAATGCTGTCGGCTTAACTAAATAATAGCAAGTTATCAAGAAGACGAGCAAGTTATCAAGAAGGCTAGCAAATTAACAAGAATGTTGTCGGCTTAACTAAATAATAGCAAGTTATCAAGCACACTAGCAAGTTATCAAGAACTACCAGCTTATCTGAAAGATTATCAAGCTATCAAGAAAGAATTGCATGTTATCAAGGAGACTAGCAAGTTGTCAACAAAGACGAAGAGCTTATCTAAAAGACTAGGAACTTATGAAGAAGACGTTATCAACATCTTTCGGGAAAGAACTTTTAGGAAAAGGTCAACCGAGATATTTTCTATGTGTCTATACTGCTTTACACTTCATCCTGACAACTCATGTCATACTTGGGATTACATTTTCTCAGTAAAGTACAAATTCTAGTACTTGGGGGGGGGCTGAGTCCAATGAGGGATTCGAACCCACACCCTCAGAGAATGGCACGTAATCATCACCACACAAAGACAGCCGTCTAACCCACTCAGCCAGCGCGGCTTCCACTAAAATCGAAAGAGTGACGACTGGTAGTTTAGATCATATACTTTGTGTACCTCTGACAAGTGTAACTTATCACACCTCACACGACCGGAAGCTATGAACACACAATGGCAGGTGTAATACCAAACATCTTACATTTGACCACTTTCGAAATGACATCGGTTTTCATACTTTATCATTAATGCTGCTTCTTTACACTATGGTGGCGTTGGGGTAGTCTAATGGTTAAAGCGCCCGTTCGTTACGCTGAAGACCCTGTACAATGTGTGAAGCCCATTTCATTCATTCATTCATTCATTCATTTTTTAAAATTTTTTTTTATTTATTTATTTAATGCGATGGGGTGCTGGTGGTTTTGTTTCGGAACTAAAGGAAATCCTTTTTTCTATCAAACATCAACTTTTTTAACTTATCCATTAACTGCTGAACGTAGTCATTACACCTAATCAGCTGACAGTGTTGAAGTTTGGCATGGTGCCAGCACCGCCCACACATTGTCGCCCCATGGCGTGTTCCATCTCATTACATTTAATGTAAAGTGCTGCAAAGTCATTTCAAGCCTTTTAAAGCCCAAGAATCTTGCTATGGGGGATTGCTTGGGCCATTACAACATCGTCAGGCGTTTTATGGAGTTGCAGTGACGACATATCTTCAGTACTGAACAGACTTTCCACCTTCATTACGGTTTCATGATAAGTTTTTGCAATGTCGTTTACCCATCTCTCTGTCTTCAGCCAATCTCGACACGCAGTAACATGTGGCATATATTTAACGATATTTCCCCCAGTTTAAAATTGTTCAGTAATTCACGAGTAAATGTATTTTCTGAACAACATTTATCAAATTTATCCTACAGATTTATACGCATCTATTAAGTTCGGACATTAAAGTAAAGCGAGACTCACGCTAAATATCTGAATGTTTATAATTTTGATAGAAACAAATAATTCCTTTAAAACTGAAAAGGAGCCCCGACGAGACGGGATAAATCTAGACTTGCTTCATTTAGGACTTAAGCGTTGTAGAAAGGGCTGGGCGGAAGGGAAATATTAGGGTTCAGGGACTGGGAGACAGACAAAGCGGTGTCCGAGTTGGTTTTTGCGGTTGAAGTGGATAATGGTATGGCATGTCCTGAGAAACAATCACGTCACCAGTTGTTATTATTACTTATTTGAGTGGCATTTGGAAGCTGGTATCATAAACAGGAACTATTTTTTTATGGACAGACAACTTCTTTATTGTATATTCGATGCGCCAGTGTTTGCATCTACACCGCAACGTTGCATCGATGGCAGTAAAAAAGTCGTCTATCCATAAGAAATCGTCCCTGTAAAAAAATATTAGATTGTTAAAAGACAATGAAACAGGTTTCTTTGGCAGCTGCAGATGAATGGCATATCGTTCCTTCATGTGGATATTGAAGGATACATTCCTCAAACAAGGTAATGGCCTGATATTATTGCTCGAACTTTAGTCGGTTTTAATTTTAATGTTTGAATTTTGTTTTTATTCATTTGTTGTAGAATACAACAGAATCATTCCACTTCATGTTTTTTTCACCGTGAACGTCGATGAGACAGACAACATACACAAGGTCGCACTTAGGGCGTGTGTGTGAAATATGATTTACGTAGGAAATCTATAAAATGTCTAGATATTACAGTTAAGTTATGAATTCACGAAAAACAGATCGTGTACATTTTATGAAGTTCCGAAATGCTTAAAATATAATAATATATTGAGTAGGATTATAAGACCAAAATATAAAGACGTACATTGACTTCGTTTTTTCAGTTTAAACATATTTTATTACTGGCAGATGGACTTCAAAATGGTTTCATTTGTTATCATAATAATGAAGATGTAAATATTAATGAGTAAAAATGATTTCATCTTTGTTGATTCATGTCAGGACATACATATCATAATACTATATATATATATATATATATACTACCAATTGCGCTGCAGAGATGGCAACCCAGTCAAGAATTCTGTGATATGATCCGGGTAGTCTCGGGGAAAAAACAATAACAAAAGCAACACCCAGTCCCGGGGAATTGCTCTGGGTCAGTACCCCTTTACGAGGAACTATATCACACAAACTCACAATCTTTAAAATGCTGAAGTCATAAATATATACTACAGGTCATGTAATTGCACGATAGATTAACTACAAATACATCAGGGAATCGGATGATCCTTAACATTTGTTGAGTAGCATACATTCAAACATTTACGTGAAAGTTGAAGGATGAACAAACCACATGGTATGATTCCTGTATAAATAGTCCTATTAACATATCTGGTGATTTATGCTTGTAAATGTCAACCCACAGTTGAATCAATGAAGTCTGGATTACAACACGCATCGCTCTCTCCACACGGAACTAAACACAACAAGGAACTGATGATGTTGAAATGAAGAACTGATGGAGGTGAAACGAAGCATTGATACTGGTGAAATGAAGCATTGATACTGATGAAATGAAGCATCACTGAATGAAGCACTAGGCTAGGAAGCAATGAAGGAGAAGCATTCATTTAAAGGTACATACCCCGATGTCGTAGCATTTCGTAGGCTCAAAGAAGAGAAGAAATTAGATGAGAGCACGAGTACAGAACAGGAAGTGAGTCGGTTTAGAAATGCGGCAACGCTGTGATGAAGGAACACTTTCTTACAGAGTTTGAAAATGTAACAATCAGATGGGCATGGACCTTTAAAATGTTGATATATCATTCATTCGTTCGTTCGGGCTTTCAGCACATCAGACAGACAGACAGACAGAAGTTTATTCAGTATTTCAGGCCATATGACCTATAGTACAGTTGTGTTATTTTTTCACATTGCACTTTCACGTGGAAATATAAATATACATACATATATTACCGTCTAATTTCAAAAATCTCTTTTAGGAATATTGAAACAGATATTATTATATTTATATTCCTTGAGTTTAACAGGTTTTCCATTTGTTGTTCATCTTTGTACACAGTTGAGATCATAGGGAGGTATCTGCTTCTAAGAAACTGGTAATGTTTACGAATGGGAAGAACATGAAACTCATCCTCGACATAGCCTTCATTACAAAAATGACATAAACTATTATTTTTATCATGTACATTTTTCTTCCTAAGATTTTTAACATTACAATTGTGTAGTGATATTCGTTATTTACAGAAGGCTCTTCTTAAAGTTCTATCCTGTATTTCGGATACATATTTTTCAGGAACAAGTAATGATTTTATATTTGCATAGTGACACAGAAATCTTGAGGATGATATTTGGCAGTGCCACTTTTGTGAAAATATGTCATTTAATCTTTGCTTAAGGATAAAAGTAAATAACTTATCATTTCCAACATCTTGCGATATCCAACCATGCAGGTAGCAAAAGTAATGTAAGTCGCCATGGTCCCTAATTTGGTGATCTACCTTCAGTTGTTGGCGATCTATAGCCAGTTTTTATATTGTATTGTCTAAATGGTACTATTAGTTTTAACTTTCCACACTAGTTTTAGTTGTAATTGTGTTATTCTAGTTCTTTTACTGTCCTTTGTAGACAGGTTTTTATCATATACATATATTCTATTTCAATGTCAAATATGTTCTCGTCACGATATGGCTGAGATATTGCCGATGTGACGTTAAATATTAACTCACTCACTCACTGAGATATCCAAGCAAGGGAAAAACCAGACATAAAAAGAATATTTCTTATATCAGACACCCAAGAATCTTTCCCATTATCATCCAATCTTTTTAACATGTTATAATATTGAACGGTAAACCTATCTGAATTCATACGAAGTAGCTTTATCCAATATTTGACAGCCCTTAACTGTGATGAAACAAAGAGACCGGTGAGACCAGTTTCTCCTAAAATAGCTTTGTTAGAGGCATATTTACCAACACCTAAGAAATGATTAAAATATAAAGCGTGTATTTTTTCGATGGAATCATTATATTTAACTCCCCATATTTCGGAACCATATAGAAGCATTGGAGCCATTTTTCTGTCAAATTATTTAGAAACAACTGGGAAAGATATAAACCTTATGTACGGGGATCAAGGCTTTAGATGCTTGCAGGTTGCTGACCATGATAATCTGGAGGATACAATCAATCCTAAATATTTGTAGTGTGACACAATGCTTACTTCCTTATTACAGTACGTCCATTTCTAAAATATATTTTAAGAAAACCACCTTTTCTCAAAACAATAACATTTGTCTTTTTCATGTTTACTTCAAGGCCCCATTTCTCACAATATAACTGAAGAACATTTAACTGTTTCTGGAGTCCACTTACTGAAAATGATAATAAAGCAATATCATCTGCAAATAGTAATGGCATTAGAGCAATAATATCTTGTTAAACAAAAACTCCATAGACATATCCATTATACATTTCGGTTACAATTTCATTTATGAAAAATATGAATAGAACTGGACTGGGCACGCAGCCCTGTCTTACACCAGATGAAGTTTTGAAACATTCAGTGATTCCTTTATCTGTCCTGATACATGCCTTAACTGATAAATACATACTCCGTAGAACATTTGACAATTTACCAGTTAATCCTTTAGTAATTAATAAATACATCATTTTCTTTCTATCAACATAGTCAGATGCCTTTTTAAAATCTATAAAGGCACAGTAAAAACGACCTTTCGGTTTGTTTAAATATATTGAACACAAAGCTGGAAGGGTAAATATATTGTCTGATGGTGAATAATTGGGTCTAAATCCAGCTTGTTAAATCTAGCCATGTTCTAATATGTTTCAGCGCATCAAACTGATACGTCGTGCTATATTGACAGGGTCGTCTTCGTTCACTGATGTGCTCGTTCCTTCGTTCCTTCTAATCCCTAATCAATATAACTTTGAAGCTTGTATTCTATTTGTCAAAAAGTGCTTTACGTCATATCAGAAAATAGGTCAAAACTAAAGCGATGATTTGTACTCTTCTCTGTTTTAGCATTAAATAAGAAGGCAAAAATATAAATATATCTATTTTTCAGCTTTGAGATAATTATCGATAAAATGTTTTCGTGTTTTTAATTTCAAAAGATCAATCCTGGTTTAAAACAAAACATGACTTTATCTTGATGTTAATACAGTTTGGGAACTAATACAAGTCAAGAGGGGATATAGGTCTTCTCTTCAACTGGACGATTTAATTAACATCAACCCTCAAGTGGGGAGAATCCCCTTCAACATGAACTAGACACTGTGCACAGCCCCGGTGAGATGTAATCATTGTCTAGATATACGTACTGGTCTAGAGGTATGCATAATGCATAGATCGGGCTTGAAACGCGGTGTATATTTCAAAGTAATTTACATTTAAAATACAATTACTGGGGAAATGTTTTTGAGGTCAGTTGCTGACCAGCGCTATGTTTTTCTGATGTGTAAGAAAGCGTGTGTTTGTTTCGTGTTAAACATAGCAGTAATCTTGCTGACTGAATTAAGTGGTCTGTAACAGTCTGAATCAGTCAAACCAATGATTGATATTATGAACAATGGTGCAGGGGTAGGTTGATGCGCTATCGACAAAGTCAAGCTTAAAATTCTTTTAGTCACTTGGCACATGCATACGCTGCTTGGGTTACTCCAAAGCTGGAATGCACTCGGGAAAAGAAAGCAAATGAGTGAGTGAGGTGGGTTTTACGCCGCTCTGAACAGCTCAGTGAAATGAGATGTTATTGTAATGCGGGGGATGGATTTGGGGTGGTGTGTGGTTTGGGGAAGCCTTAATTGTAATAAATCAGTTGCGAGAACTGAGTTATCGTAACAGACCAACGGTGAAAATCAAGAAAATCTGAGATTCGAACCCCAGATCATCCGATTCTGACTGCAAAGGGAAATAACTCTGAAAAGCGTTTCCCCACCTAAACCCACGCGATAACATGATCCCCTTTTCTTGGTGCATTTGATTCCCTAAATTTTCATCACAAAGCGGCATCCTATCCATTTAGCAGAGCCAGATATTTATCGATTATCTTATGGAAACAGCTAGGGTTCGTGATCTGCTAGATATACGCGAATCAGTCGTCAGGTTGGTATTATGTAGCTCGCAGCTTTCAATCGGGATAATTGTCTTGTCCATTAAACGTACGGCATTAAGTTGTCTGGGACGTGTTGTAAAAAGGCCAACGAAAAATATGTATTTCGAAAAAAATATGATGTAAAATTACGGTTAATTTTGCCAGATGCCTTTACAAAACTACAAACTACCTTTATATGGCTATATGGTGACGAGAAGTAGGACAGCTTTCAGGTTTCTGTTCTGGTAGCTGTGTGTAGCAATTATACCAGAAAGATTACGTACATCTCTATGTATAATTGTTGGACGAGTGCAGAAAATGTCATTTATGATCGTCTTTCAAGCATACAATCACACCAGCAGACACAAAAAACTAATTGTCACTATACTAGACGGTTTTACGCCACATTTAACAATATTACAGCAATATCACGGTCCTCGACTGGGGTTGCATGAGAGTTTATGTCAAGTTTTGTATCTGCTGATGACAATGTTCATTAGTTTGTTGTTTAACGCCGCACTCAGCAATGTTCCAGCTGTATGGTGGCGGTCTGTAAACATTCGAGTATGATCCAGATAATCCAGTCATAAATATAATGAGCATCGATCTTCGCATACGATGAAAAATATGTCAACCAAGTTAGCGATCCTGACCACCCGATACCGTTAGTCGCCTCTTACGACAAGTATGAGTTGCTGAAGACCCATTCTAACCCGGATGTTCACGGGTACCGATGACAACACCCCAGGCGCGTAGCACGCCATTTTGTTCGTGTAAGCCCGATAGGTTACACAACTTCATAATTAGACAGTATTGAGGGCTTGTCCAACCCTTTTAGCAACAATCATGAGTAAGCCCGGGCTTTTTTTTTATTATGGTAGCATCCAGGAGTTAGGTGGCCTATTGGTGAAGGAGTTTGCCCGGCAAGGGGAAACCCGGGCTTGATTCTCCACAAGGCAATGATATAAAGCCCATATGTGGGGTTCCTGCAGTAAGTATGCTGAGATAACGTTAAAATATGCGTAAAACCCAACCCACTGAAACTGGGGCTACGTCGTGACTGCCGTCAAGTTGTATGCTGACAGGCAGTTGAATTATTCATTGAGTATTTAAACCATTTCTCTGAGTAGATTTATTCTTTGTTGAGTATTTCAGGTACAACTTATTTGGTTATTTATCATTTTTAGGTATTTTCACTAACACAAAACCCTAAACCCAGTGTTTTTTAACGTAATTTTGATTTATTAGTAGCTATTTTGTTAGTTTGATAGTTTAACTCGTTATTGAGATACTCAAATGTACATTTAAAAGTTCATAAGGTAGCTTTGCTTATTTGATAGTCAATTATTCCTTGAAAAGTTAAATTATTCAGCGAAATAATAATGGGAAAGAGACTTCTTCATGATTCAGTGAATAGAGCGTCTTGCCGGAGAGAGGAAGTTAGGTGGTTCGGACCTTTGGTCCCGACATGCCTAAAGACTTTCAAAGACGGTACTTGGTGTTACCCTGGTTAGCACTCGGCAAACGGGAATGAAAGAGGACCGATGAGCTCGGAGTGCTGTATAAATAATAAATAATTAGTCCATTTATATTGCGCTAAATCCACACCGACAGCATGCTCATAGCGCAGACAAGATAGAATTTAGGAGTCATTTTAAAACATAGAGAAAAGGTATGTCTTTAGGTTTGATTTGAAACATGTGACTGTTGGGCTTGTTCTAAGGTGAGCTGGTAGCTCATTCCAGTTCATCGCGGCCGCCACTTGAAAGGAACGAAAACCATAGGATTTCAACTTCCATTTTGGAATGTGAAGTAAGTTTTTGTCACTGGAGCGAAGCTGTCTGCATGGAAGATATGGTTTGAACAGTTCTTTGAGATAGGCTGGAGCAGTGCCTAGTATGCACTGGTAGACAAGGGTTAAAACTTTAAAGTTCACTCTAGCTCTTATGGGCAACCAGTGTAACTGTTTTAGAATAGGGGTCATGCTTGAGAACTTTGGTGCTTTGCTCACAATCCGTGCTGCAATATTTTCTGTGCGTTGCAGACGGTTTAAGAGCTCTTGTGAGATGTTCAAAAGCAAGCTATTACAATAGTCTATTCTGGAAAGAATGAGGGAACGAACAAGGGCAGCTGTAGAACATTCAGTCAGTAGATGTCGTATTTTTCCGATGGTCCGGATATGATGATAACATGACTTGCAGATCTCCGATACTTGTCTTTCCATTGAAAGGTCTGACTGTAAATATACTCCTAGATCTTTTACAGAAGTTGAGAAATAAATCTCTGTTTCCCCAATAGTGAGATGGCTGATATTCACCTTTGACACACGGGCTTTAGGGCCTACAAGCATAGCCTCTGTCTTGTCCTCATTTAGTTTAAGCATATTGTCATTCATCCATGACTTTACTGAAGAGCAGCAGTCCTCAAGATTGGTCAATGGTGATGTGTCACTGGCTGGGAGAAAGCTGTCAACCATCTGGGCGTCGTCAGCATATAGATGATGCAGTACCTGGTGATTGCTGATAACCTGCTCCAGCTGCCTGGTATACAGGGTGAAGAGTAACGGTCCCAGCACAGAGCCCTGCGGTACTCCGAAGTCAACTGTGACAGTGGAGGAATGAGACGTCTTGATGACTACTGACTGTTTTCGGTCAGTCACATAGGACCGAAACCAGGACAAAACGGTCTCTCCAATGCCATACTCATCTGATAGCCGCTGTAGCAGTTTCTGGTGATCAACAGTATCAAACGCTGCTGAGAGATCTAGCAGAACTAATACTGCAACTTTGCCGTTATCCACTGCTTGCTGAAGATCATCCAGTACTCTGCGGAGGGCAGTTTCCGTGCTGTGGGCTTTTCGATAGGCTGACTGAAACTTTGCCATAAGATTGTTCTGCTCCAGGAAATCCAAAAGCTGTGCATTCACAGCTTTTTCGAGGATTTTCGACAGGAAGGACAAATTGGAAACTGGTCGATAATGTTTCAAAGTATTTTTGTTCAGGTTAGATTTTTTTAATCAGAGGTTTCACTGCTGCCTGTTTAAAAGCATTTGGCACCTCACCACTAGCAAGACTAATGTTTATGATCCTGGTAATGACAGGGAGGAGGACATCCATGAGCCCCAGTAGCACATTTGTCGGGACTGGGTCCAACTCGCAAGTAGTTTTCTTGGAGTCTGTTATTATACTCAGAACCTGGTTTTCACTTAAGGGTTGAAATTTGCACATTCTGCATCCAGTAGATATCCGCTCTCCCGATATATTCTGATCACTTGGAACGAAGGCTTTTCTAATAGTAGTTACCTTCTCAGTGAAAAATTCATTGAAATCCTCTGCCAAGGATTCATCACTATCGGCATCAGGAAGTGTAAAGTGGGTTCACCACGCTGAAACCCGTGAAGATCCGGGTTAAAATTGGTCTTCAGTAACTCATGCGTGTAAAAGGCGACTAACGGGATCGGATGGTCAGGCTTGCTGACTTGGTTGACACATGTCATCGTATCCCAGTTGGGTAGATTGATTCTCATGCTGTTGGTCACTGGATTGTCTGGTCCAGACTCGATTATTTACAGACCGCCGCCATATAGCTGGAATATTGCTGAGTGCGGCGTTAAACAACAAACCAACCAACCAAATCCCCATGCTCAGGCTGCAGTATGGTAACTCACTGAGCCAACACTATAAAACCGGTATTAGTCTGAACTGGTACATGGGTTTTCCTTCTCTAAATCTACGAGCTGGGGTGCATAGAAAATGAAGACGAAATGAAAACAGTTATTTGATTGGCCCCGAGCCCACGAATGCAATAGCGATCAGTAGTCAATGGAGATGTCAATGAGACTGACATGGTTGGTTCCCAGTTAAACGGGTTCCACTGATGGTCCCCATAGCAAGCTGAACGCTTACTCGTTTATCTAGACTGGAGTCAAGTCAGGTCCCCAGTGTTCAGCTGTTCGTTCTTGAAGATGCTTCAGACCATGTCCAGAAGTTACCATTGGCGAGTCTGCCCCAAATGACGGACAACGTAACCGACAGTCGCCTCGGGTCTGTATGGTCAGTAGGATTTTACTCTGCTTATCAAAATTCCAGCAATATCACTTCGGGGGACACCCGAAATGAGCTCCACACATGCTGGGAATCGAACCCGGGTCTTTGGCTTGAGGAGCGAACGCTTTAACCACGAGTCTACCCTACCGCCCCTGTTTGCACAAGAGTGAGTGAGTGAGTTGGGATTTACGTCGCTTTTAGCAATATTCCAGCAATATCACGGCGGAGGACACCAGAAATGGGCTTCACACACTGTACCCATGTTGGAAATCGAACGCGGTCAACGACAAGGCTGCTCAACCACCACTGTTTGCCCAAGAACCAGGCTGGCATGACTCGGGGTTTGAAATGGCGACTACACCACAACCGGCCGCATACATTGACTGGTGATGGAGGAACGACGACGTCAGCAGCACAGAAACGTGTGATATGACGACAGCAGGTGCATGGTGTGGGGTGTGAGCTGTAGACTTGCAGTCGCTTAATGAGGAGAGGAATGTACAGTCGTAACATTAAACCACACAGGTTTAGTATGAATACCGAGTTCACACATGGAACAGGCAATTATCATTCAACAAGCCAAAGTCAAATTCGTTAGTACGGCACGTACAAACTATGTGGCAGTGGGTGGTAAGGACGTACCTTAATAGCTGTCTCAAATGATTGGTTCTGAAATTGACATCAGAAATGACTAAACAAAGTCATTGCACATACGGTAGGTCATTGAACTGCGGTATACTAGTTGGTTATGTAGGCTTGTATTAGTAACATATTTAATACCATTATGATATTACATGGGTGTTTTCGCATTTGCCTTTTTATAGGTGCTAGATCAGTCAGCACGTACACACGCACACGCACACAACAGGGTTATCTCCTAAATATCACATAAGCAGTCGGTTATCTTCTAAACATACACACCCTTAGGCTGTGCCAGCGCCCTCTTGAAACAAGACATGACGTACATAGTAGGCAGTTAAGTTGAACCTGGCAAGCGCATAACGTTTGAATTTGACTGAAACTGTTCAACGGGTTAGTGTGCAATAGTTGGTGTGTAAGATGATAGCTTTCAGCAGTAGTCAGCGTTATGATATGCCCCTGACGGAGCGGTGCTTCAAGATGACCATAATTGGCACTTGGAATTTGCTTGAGAATGAAGCATGTCCAAGGAAACAAAAGCACGCTCTATTTTATGGTCGCGGTTAGGAGGTTGTTGATCAAATGTGATGCTATTGATTTAGAGTTCAGTTTATGTCCATCGTTTCAGTCTTAGTAGGTCAAAATGGCCCCACTCGCCCTCTACAGGTTTCTAAAGATATCAGAGTATTTCGGAAATATTTAAAACGTTAGTGGAAATACCTATAGTGTGTGATAAAGATTTTGGTCCAATTATTATGAACGACAAGATATGATTCTTCATTTTAGAACTGACTTCCACGTTGAGCACATTCACTGGAATATGCATATTCATAGAGTGAAGGCCACACTGTGTATTGACGTCTGAGCTGGCGACGTTACATTCAAAATTATAGGGTCTAAACGATCAGAAACAATCCTTCTGTACTGATTATGCTGGAGAATTCCCAGGGGTGTCCCCAGGAATGGAGAAGTAGTCATTTAACTAGTCTCGTGCAAAACGTGTGAACGTCAAAATGTAATGTTCATACACTTATGAACGTCAGATTCGCGGTCATGTGACCGGCCTCTGGTCCAATGGAAGAGCCGTATCTCGTGTAAACGTCACATTAAAGATATATGTAACGGTGTGCAATGAGCGGCATAACCAGATGTTAGTTATAATGAGAGGTTTTACGCTGCCCGTCTTCCAGTTATAGCACGGCGTGTCAGCTGAATGTTTGAGTGATGCCGATCATAGACGATGACCAATATGACGAGCACGGGTATGATGAGGACAAACCCAGAAACGGGTCGATACTAGAGTCAAGCGATCATATATGTAGGTTTCTGGCGTGCCAAAGGGGCCACCGAGGCAAGAGTGAGTGAGTATGGTTTTACGCCGCCTCTAGCAATATTCGAGCAATATCACGAGTGGGCACACCAGAAATGGGATACACGTTGTACCCATGTTGGGAATCGAGCCCGGGTCTTGGGCGTGATGGGCTAACGCTTGAACCACTAGACTACCCCACCGCCACTTGGAGGCAAGGGAGAACAGGCCCCATTTACTAGGGAATGAACCGCTATACCATTCATTCATCTGTATTATCCTTTCATCTGAACGTGTATGTCATTCATTACCATAGCAATAGAAAAGCATCTGTTCTCTATTATGTTTTTGAAATACCATAGGGACAACTCCAATGAAGCTTAAACACCACCCAAGGTGTTGTGAATAAAATATCCATAAACTACACATTAAACACTTAACATATAACATCAGATGAAATGTGATGCTATGGTTCACTGACAGAGGCTTGAATTACAATTCGACATAGTCACTGTTGTATAAATTCCGTGTGACCTGATGATTCATGAAGTGTTGGTGTGTATGTTGATCAGCACATTAGTGTAGTTCCGAAAGGTCAGCATTTAATATACTAACGAAACTACACCCTTCATATCATTTTGTCGAATGTTCTTTTTCTATTGAAAGCGAACTTGTAACAGAAATGTAAACTCTACTGGAGCTTGGTTTAGGTGAAAGAATGTTTGTAAATGGTTTTATTTAATTATGATTTTAAAATCATGTACATAAATACACAATACCTGACATTTTACACATCCTATTGCATTCAAACATCAATAAATGCCCTTTCATGTCCCAAATTTACAATTTATGTCCTTGGGCTGCATTTCTGCCCTCAGTTCATTTTTACACAAAATTACCCAGCCAGGGAAAACCTTTTACAAACTGTCTCGAGGGGAGTGAAGGACATAATCAGTTTGACGGACAGTTCTTTCAATTACACACGAAACTGTATAATAATAATGGCTATTCATAAAGCGCCTGTTTCCACGCACTTGTGCATGCTCAAAGCTCTAACGCATTATCACCTAAGCTGCCTTTAAGCTAGAAGGTTATCCCACCGGGTACCCATTCACTGCTGGGTGAAAAGAGGCGATTTATGAGTAAACCCACTTGCCTAAAGTGAGACCGCATGTGTCATGTGTGCTTCGTTGTGGGGCAGCACCAAAGTCTTAAACTCTCAAGTTGCCAAACACGGTCACCCATCCAAGGACTCTCCTGACCAACGGGACCACGCACCACCACAGTATATATTCTTTACATACTAAACGTGAAGCCGCTGAGCTATTTTGGACTGATACAGAAAACACTTCACTCACTGTCGTCACTGGCACCAAAGATTCCGTATTTAATTTCATAACGGTGTAATTCAGAAAAGGATACTGGGTTTTCAATAAAGAACTAGGTTACCTGTAGATTTTACTGAGTAAAACAGAATTTGGAACCGATCAAGCTTTTCTGGAATTCAAGGCAGAGTTTACATTATATAGCCATGCCCACGTTGAAAGGCAATATATAGGGCTAAACTAAACTGATCTGAAAATTTCATATTTCTTCTCGAAGTGAGTGGAGAAGGTCGTATGATTAACATTAAGTTGTTAAAACCTCCGATTTCATGAGACGTTGCTTATTTTTGACTTAACGTGACCAAATATTTTATTCATGTTGGGATATGCATATGAGGATAAACATGCTATTAGGTGAATATTCTTTCCATCGTCACGGGTTTGTCCATAAATAAGATTTATGAAGAAAATGTTTGTCTTATGTTTTAGCCAGACTGTGATATAATACTTTCCAGTATTTTTGTCAGAGGTCATTTTATATGTCTCTTAACATTGCCATCGCAACATTGTTAAACAGTTTACTTAGGTTTAATTGGGCAACCTAATGGGCATAATCAGAGCTCTCGTAAACATATCTTCAAGCACAATTTGTTTTAGACGGAATCATTAAGGTATTGCAAAATGAACTGCACTGAAACATTTTTCTTGATAATGCTTGCGTAACATTGCATTCTGAAACATTCCAACAGCTTCAGGCAAGTGTATTGGTTTGGTGGGATATTAAATCCAGACCTAATGTCGTCACGTTGTTCTGATTACAACTACGTATAAACGGACCAATCACACGCAAGCCCCAACAATCCTTTTGCCCAATCAAAACGATGTAATAATTAGGTATGTTATTCTGTTTTTAACTCTTTCAGCGGAATGATAAACAACGTGAAATAAACAACTGTAAGAATTTAAACAGGTTAACATAAAACATGCGCTGATAAATGATGCTTACCTTGGCTCCTCTTGATGACGTAGGATCCTGCAGGAAGGTCCACAACCTGGACCTGTATCGGGTCCAGCATCCCACATTGTCCTTGTCAACCACGGAGTCCTGTGTTGTGGACAACTTCCGGTCATACTCCAGCTTCTCCAGCGACCTGCTTTGTGTTTTCCACGTGTTGTATTGTGTCCAGCAGCATCGCTCAATGTCCAGTTCATCTATCCCCCAAAACGTCAGCTCATTCTGAAGGGAGGGGCCGCACATATTGGAGGGGATATGCAGCTCCCCAGTCCTCAGATAATTCAACACCGACCCGAACGCCATGGGGTCTCTGTCAAAAAAGTAATCTCCCGTGTCTGCACGGTAAAACTTCCTCATCTGGTTGTCGTCGGACAATACCGAGTTCTTAAGACGTCTAAGCGTCGATCTGTACGTTTCAAAAAGTTGTCCGCCGACGTTGATGACGACGGTTGCTCGTGAACGTCGTCGAAGCTGACGTCGCTTAGGCTGTCGATAGTTCTTACAATTGACGTTGGTACACGTCTGCTGCTTGCTACTCTTGTCGTTTGCATTGTCGTCTGTTGTAAGCAAACTCGACGTTTTCTTGTCATCCGGGCACGTGCACCCATTAACACTGGCGTCGTTGTTGTCATCATCATCATCGGCGAAGGTGAGAGTAGCTGCTGTAACCTTTGAGGATCTGTTGCTGCTACTTTTTCTTCGTAAATGCCAGTCGAGCCCTCCCTGGGGGAAAGATGGACGTCTCTGAAAAGACAAGAGAGCGTATGTTGCCATTTAAGGAAGTCAACGGTTTTGCTCTTGTACCTCAGCTCGAAAGCAAGATTTCAAACATGAGTCTCTGACACACAACGCATCTCCATCAACGAAATCAGAATGAGAAATAACCAGTGGTCCCAGCAATGTATGCATAGAGAGTTTCCTCTGGAGATATGCCTCCACAGTCCTCGTGAACAGTGAAATATGGCTCCCGTGGTCTGCTATTTAGCATACGCGTACTCTGCTCTTAACGACATTTCAAACAGACAATCAATGTTTCAATTGTTTTCACTTTAACAGTCAGCGAAAAAGACGAAATCCATGGCATTAACAGAAAATCAACACACTTGTCGCTAGTGGGTTAAACAATGGAAGAATAACCAACAGACGTCGCCTGATCCCTGTATCATCCAGCAATTACTCAGCTCAAAGATTTAAAGACCTCCACACACATCCCTACAATTCAATGAAGCAGTTGTCATGGTACGGGACTACAGTCTGACTAAGTGTCGGGGTTCTCTCCCGTTCAGGCAACTCAGGTCTGGAGTCTGCTCGTCCAACACTATCAACTCCCATGCATAAGTTCCATCAATACATTATGTCATTATATCGTTTGGTGGCAGATGTCGATGCAGTTAATAACGCTCTGGGAGACGCCATTGTTGAATCGTCTGCTGCGACTGAAGCAGACGACAACTCCAGTCGACTGCCGCTCTCATTATTCAATACACAGACCACCGGTATGGGTATTTAACCTCTCCGACACCAAAGTCATGTTCCTCTAAGCTTATATCAGTGTGATCCAATCACTGGAACCGATAAACATCCAACCTAGTCATAGTCGAGCCCACTTGGATGAAACTGCTTAACTAAAACAGATGCATTTTTCTCTGTATAGGTACCGTTCTGAAAAGACTTGTTCAATTTCCATAACATCATCGGCAGGATAGTACTCGCGTTTGCAGACCACCATACCCACAATGCACCAGAGACTGACACGGCCCTGTCTACCTATCGACTGAGCGAGTTGCTATAATACAGAAATGGACTGCCTATTTGGAAGCGACATCCCACGACACAACTGTTGTCCTATCTATAATGTTAAGCTTTCACAAAGGTTTTAACAATCAAATTGTCAGTTGCCAGGTGCTCAATCATTATATTTTCATCGGTTCATTCTCAAACGGTGTTTTCTTTATTTAAACATTTACCAGGGTTTTTTTCACTGTTAAATTACAAACGGTATCGGAATATACTTCCTACCGCTGCTCTCAGCTATTTCGCTCCACTCTGGTTAACGCTCTGATTACACTTCTCTAAACACGGAATACATTGGAATCGGGACACAGCTGTAGACACAGTTCAGTATTTACCACAGAATTATGACAAAGAATGGTAACCACGGACACTTAACACCTAATGAAGCTGTACTGGTGGTATGTGAACAATACCACTGAGTTGGTGTGAGGACGGGTGTGTGCACTTGAAGGCTGGGACTGGGACGTCTAAACGATATGAATGGATTGATGGGTCGATGAATGGATTGATGGATCGATGAATAAATTGATTAGGTCGATGAATGGATTGATGGATCGATGAATGGATTGATGGATCGATAAATGGAGTGATGGGTTGATGAATGGAATGGTGGATTTGTGAATGGAGTGATGGATCGATGAATGGATGGATCGATGAAGGGATTGATGGGTCGATGAATGGATTGATGGATCGGTGAATGGAATGATGAATCGATGAATGGATTGATGAGTCGATAAATGGATTGATGGATCTGTGAATGGATTGATGGATCGATGGATGGATTGATGGATCGATGAATGGAGTGATGATCGAAGAATGGATTGATGGATCGATGAATGGATTGATGGATCGATGAATGGAATGATGAATCAATGAATGGATTGATGGGTCGATGAATGGATTGATGGATCTGTGAATGGATTGATGGATCGATGAATGGATTGATGGATCGATGAATGGATTGATGGATCGATGAATGGATGAACTGATGATGGGTGGACATATAGATGGATGAATGAATGGATAAATTGATGATGTTGGATGGATAATGAGTGGTTAGATCATGGGGATGGATGGGGGTGGATAATAGATTGTTGATGGATGGCTGCATGGACGGAAGACAGATGGATAGATGGAAGATTGATTATGGATGGATAGATGGAAGGAAGGCAGATGAAAGGAAGGAAGATGGATGGATGGATGGGGGAAGATGGATGAATTGGTGGAAGCAAGGAAGGTATATGGATGATGGGTAGGTGGATGGATGGAAGGAAGGCGGATGGATGGATGAGGATTGACTATTGATGGATGGATTGACAGGCGATCGATGGATGTGTGGATGGACGGAGGATTGATTATAGATGGGTGGACAATAGGGGCCGGCTGTAGGGATAGATGGATGAATACATAATGGGTTTTAACCCAAAGTATATGTAAAGTTCCAGTATATATGTACAGAAAAAAGCAACCGAGTTTTATCTGGAACGTGCGACATGTAAAATTTGCTCAGTGACAGCTTCTGTGACGACACCGTCATGGTATCAGCAACATATACTGAGGAAACAAATAAGGGAACGCCACTTCATGGCAGTGTTCCTTTATTTATTCTCAGATTTCCTCCCACAGCGGTATTCAAAGCTGGTGATGACAACTGGAAAATATGAAAGGAACGCTTAAATTTTCATGTGTTCCTATATTTGTTTCTCTCAGTATATTTCGCTACGTCAGTAATGGGCAGCTATATGTCGGTCGTCGCTCCCCATGTTTGGTAGTAACAAGGGATACAATTTGCACACATTTGCATCATCAGTTCACAGTGCCGCGTACAGAGAAGGATAGCTACGCAGATGGATGGATGGAGGGAGAGAGATGGTATGTAGAAAGAGAGAGTGTGCCTGTGGCGGAGATATACATGTCATACAGTCATTTGCTCATATAGGGAACCACACATGCGCAATTACAAGAGCAAATGTACAGACGCACACACGCACACACACGTACACAGGCAGAGTAAATGGGGTGAAACTGAGACTGAGGTGTAGCTGAGTCGGTGTGCTGTACGGCACTACGGGTGGAGGGGTAGAGGGGCACTACGGGTAGAGGTTGCCAAGCTGAGTCGGTGTGCTGTACGGCACTACGGGTGGAGGGGTAGAGGGGCACTACGGGTAGAGGGTAGAGGGGCACTACGGGTAGAGGATGCCAAGTTGAGTCGGTGTGCTGTACGGCACTACGGGTAGAGGGGTAGAGGAGCACTACGGGTAGAGGGGGTAGAGGGGCACTACGGGTAGAGGATGCCAAGCTGAGTCGGTGTGCTGTACGGCACTACGGGTAGAGGGGTAGAGGATCACTACGGGTGGAGGGGTAGAGGGGCACTACGGGTAGAGGATGCCAAGCTGAGTCGGTGTGCTGTACAGCACTACGGGTAGAGGGGTAGAGGAGCACTACGGGTAGAGGGTAGAGGGGCACTACGGGTAGAGGATGCCAAGTTGAGTCGGTGTGCTGTACGGCACTACGGGTAGAGGGGTAGAGGATCACTACGGGTGGAGGGGTAGAGGGCACTACGGGTAGAGGATGCCAAGCTGAGTCGGTGTGCTGTACGGCACTACGGGTAGAGGGGTAGAGGAGCACTACGGGTAGAGGGTAGAGGGGCACTACGGGTAGAGGATGCCAAGTTGAGTCGGTGTGCTGTACGGCACTACGGGTAGAGGGGAGGGTAGAGGGGTAGAGGATCACTACGGGTGGAGGGGGAGCAGAGGGGCACTACGGGTAGAGGATGCCAAGCTGAGTCGGTGTGCTGTACGGCACTACGGGTAGAGGGGTAGAGGAGCACTACGGGTAGAGGGTAGAGGGGCACTACGGGTAGAGGATGCCAAGTTGAGTCGGTGTGCTGTACGGCACTACGGGTAGAGGGGTAGAGGGGTAGAGGATCACTACGGGTGGAGGGGTAGAGGGGCACTACGGGTAGAGGATGCCAAGCTGAGTCGGTGTGCTGTACGGCACTACGGGTAGAGGGGTAGAGGATCACTACGGGTGGAGGGGTAGAGGGGCACTACGGGTAGAGGATGCCAACCTGAGTCGGTGTGCTGTACCGCACTATGGGTAGAGGGTGCCAAGCTGACTGACTGTCCGTGAATCGGGGAGTATATTTAAACCGTCCCCAGAACTGCTCCACCAACTGCTTGGACGTGGGAAACATTGTACTGGACATCTCTGGGATCAATACTACATACAAGCTCACATTATCTGTCACAGTGCCAGTGTGGCTGCAGTCAACGTATAACAAGTCATTGTCAGATTAAATTATTCCCTGACTGTCATATTGCATAATAACGCACTATTTGTCCTGCCCTGGAAACTACTGTGTTAGACGGTTGAACACCTGGTGTCATTACTGGTTAATAGTCCTGAATGGCCTTTGTACTCAGTAGAGTTTTTGTTGAGATGGTCAAGGCTGGTGATCTATTTCCTTTGTTCGCTCGGGAAAACAAAATGTCACACTTCGTATAAGTCGTATGACACACTTGCTCGTGTTATAATCACCATATACCACGTATAGCGCCACATATACCCAGGTCACAAATCAGTTGAAGGTATGCCACGTTGGTTGAGAGTTTCTTGGACTTCACAACTTCATAGATCATATGATTATAACCTTCTAGCGCATCACAGGCAGCTTGGGTTATCCGGGGTAATACGTTAGCGCTTTGAGCATGTACAAGTGCGTGGAAACAGGCGCTTTATAAATGTCCATGATTATATTACTAAATACATAATTATTACTGTGTACATCATATAGCGTCACTTATGTATAGTTTACATCATATAGCGACACACGCGTATAGTATACATCATATAGCGACACATATGTACTGTATACATCATATAGCGACACATATGTACTGTATACATCATATAGCGACACATATGTACTGTATACATCATATAGCGACACATATGTACTGTATACATCATATAGAGACACATATGTATAGTATACATCATATAGAGACACATATGTATAGTATACATCATATAGCGACACATATGTATTGTATACATCATATAGCGACACACACGTATAGTATACATCATATAGCGACACATATGTACTGTATACATCATATAGCGACACATATGTATAGTATACATCAAATAGCGACACATATGTATTGTATACATCATATAGCGACACATATGTATAGTATACATCATATAGCGACACATATGTACTGTATACATCATATAGCGACACATATGTACTGTATACATCATATAGCGACACATATGTACTGTATACATAATATAGAGACACATATGTACTGTATACATCATTTAGCGACACATATGTACTGTATACATCATATAGCGACACATATGTATTGTATACATCATATAGCGACACACGTGTATAGTATACATCATATAGCGACACATATGTACTGTATACATCATATAGCGACACATATGTACTGTATACATCATATAGAGACACATATGTATAGTATACATCATATAGCGACACATATGTACTGTATACATCATATAGCGACACATATGTACTGTATACATCATATAGCGACACATATGTATAGTATACATCATATAGTGACACATATGTACTGTATACATCATATAGCGACACATATGTACTGTATACATCATATAGCGACACATATGTACTGTATACATCATATAGCGACACATATGTACTGTATACATCATATAGCGACACATATGTACTGTATACATCATATAGTGACACATATGTACTGTATACATCATATAGCGACACATATGTACTGTAGACATCATATAGAGACACATATGTACTCTATACATCATATAGAGACACATATGTACTGTATACATCATATAGCGACACATATGTACTGTATACATCATATAGAGACACATATGTACTGTATACATCATTTGTACATCATATAGGACACATATGTATTGTATACATCATATAGCGACACATATGTACTGTATGCATCATATAACGACACATATGTACTGTATACATCATATAGAGACACATATGTATAGTATACATCATATAGAGACACATATGTATAGTATACATCATATAGACACATATGTACTGTATACATCATATAGCGACACATATGTACTGTATACATCATATAGCGACACATATGTACTGTACTGTATACATCATATAGCGACACACATATGTACTGTATACATCATATAGCGACACATATGTACTGTATACATCATATAGCGACACATATGTATACATCATATAGCGACACATATGTACTGTATACATCATATAGCGACACATATGTACTCATATACACATATGATAATGTGGGGGACATATATAGCGACACATATGTACTGTATACATCATATAGCGACACGTATGTACTGTATCCATCATATAGCGACACATATGTACTGTATACATCATATAAGCGACACATATGTACTCATATACATCATATAGCGACACATATGTACTGTATACATCATATAGCGACACATATGTATTGTATACATCATATAGAGACACATATGTTTAGTATACATCATATAGCGACACATATGTATTGTATACATCATATAGTGACACACGTATGTATAGTATACATCATATAGGACACATATGTACTGTATACATCATATAGCGACACATATGTATAGTATACATCAAATAGCGACACATATGTATTGTATACATCATATAGCGACACACGTGTATAGTATACATCATATAGCGACACATATGTACTGTATACATCATATAGCGACACATATGTACTGTATACATCATATAGCGACACATATGTACTGCTGTATACATAATATAATATAAAGACACATATGTACTGTATACATCATTTAGCGACACATATGTACTGTATACATCATATAGCGACACATATGTATTGTATACATCATATAGCGACACACGTGTATAGTATACATCATATAGCGACACATATGTACTGTATACATCATATAGCGACACATATGTACTGTATACATCATATAGAGACACATATGTATAGTATACATCATATAGCGACACATATGTATAGTATACATCATATAGCGACACATATGTACTGTATACATCATATAGCGACACATATGTACTGTATACATCATATAGCGACACATATGTATAGTATACATCATATAGTGACACATATGTACTGTATACATCATATAGCGACACATATGTACTGTATACATCATATAGCGACACATATGTACTGTATACATCATATAGAGACACATATGTACTGTATACATCATATAGCGACACATATGTACTGTATACATCATATAGTGACACATATGTACTGTATACATCATATAGCGACACATATGTACTGTATACATCATATAGAGACACATATGTACTGTATACATCATATAGAGACACATATGTACTGTATACATCATATAGAGACACATATGTACTGTATACATAATATAGAGACACATATGTACTGTATACATCATATAGCGACACATATGTATTGTATACATCATATAGCGACACATATGTACTGTATGCATCATATAGCGACACATATGTACCGTATACATCATATAGAGACACATATGTATAGTATACATCATATAGAGACACATATGTACTGTATACATCATATAGAGACACATATGTACTGTATACATCATATAGCGACACATATGTACTGTATACATCATATAGCGACACATATGTACTGTATACATCATATAGCGACACATATGTACTGTATACATCATATAGCGACACATATGTACTGTATACATCATATAGCGACACATATGTACTGTATACATCATATAGCGACACATATGTACTGTATACATCATATAGCGACACATATGTACTGTATACATCATATAGCGACACATATGTACTGTATACATCATATAGCGACACGTATGTACTGTATACATCATATAGCGACACATATGTACTGTATACATCATATAGCGACACATATGTACTGTATACATCATATAGCGACACGTATGTACTGTATGACCCTATGGCTGACTGACTGACTGAGTTTTAGTTTTACGCCGCTTTTAGTAATATTCCAGCAATATCACGGCGGGGGACACCAGAAATGGGCTTAACACATTGTGCCCATGTGGGGAATCGAACCCGGGTTTTCGGCGTGACGAGCCAACGCTTTAACCACTAGGCTACCCCACCGCCCTATGACCCTATGGAGACTCATATGTACTTGAATACCTCATGATATTCATGTGTTTTCATTATTAGAGCCGGGCCTTGCCTTCCAAGCCAGAATGTGAAACACGAGTTAGCTGACGCTTTGTAATTCAACCTCAATGACCATCTGTAGATTGTCACTCCGAAATGACAGCTGCATAAAAGAAACAATCTGCTTATGTCGCCCACAGAGAACGATTGTGTTGTGTGATTACGCCGTTTATATATCAATTTGGTTTCCATAAAACCTTTGATGACGTAGCCTCGAGTCCATTGCCATTGCACTCCCAGCACTCCTAAGAGTTCCTGTGTATTTCCCATGATGCTTTACGTGACCATCCTGTTACGACATACAGATAATCACACAAATATTCAAATAGTTTCCAAGCATTCTCTGCCAGACTAAACCTCTAAGGGGTTGGGACATAATAAACCAGAAACACAAGCAATATATTCTCCTGATTAACATTCAAAAGAGCAGCGTCGTGTGAGTGGTTTTTCATTCCTTTGCCTCCAAAGAATGGGCGTCTAGACACAAGTTTCATTTCATTCCGCGAAAGGATATCACTCGCCAACCGGTTAATGCTGTTGTTGTCTTGCCAATGAATAGAAATAATGTGGCCACTGACACCGCTGTGATTGTAAACTTGATAGTCGATAGATGTCTGAACAAAAGGTATGAAAAATTACTGATACAGGACCTCAATATGTAAAATTAGTGATACAGGTCTTCAATATATATATTAACTGATACAGGACCTCATATGTAAAATTAGTGATACAGGACCTCAATATGTAAAATTACTGATACAGGACCTCAATATGTAAAATTACTGATACAGGTCTTCAATATATATATTAACTGATACAGATCACAGGACCTCATATTACTGATACAGGACCTCAATATGTAAAATTAGATGGACCTCAATATGTAAAATTACATACAGGACAGGACTCAATATGTAAAATTACTGATACAGGATACTTCAATATGTATATATTAGTGATACAGGACCTCAATATGTAAAATTAGTGATACAGGACCTCATTAGTATGTAAAATTAGTGATACTGATACAGGACCCTCAATATGTAAAATTACTGATACAGGACCTCAATATGTAAAATTAGTGATACAGGACCTCAATATGTAAAATTAGTGATACAGGACCTCAATATGTAAAATTGCTGATACAGGACTTCAATATGTAAAATTAGTGATACAGGACCTCAATATGTAAAATTACTGATACAGGACCTCAATATGTAAAATTAGTGATACAGGACTTCAATCAGGACCTAATATGTAAAAGATAGGACCTGATACAGGACCTCAATATGTAAAATTAGTTACAGGACAGGACTCAATATGTAAAATTAGTTACAAAGGACTTCAATATGTAAAAGTAGTAATACAGGTCTTTAAAATATAAAATTACTTATAGAAGCCTTCAGTGTGTAAGATTAATGGTGGAATACGTATGAATGCCTGCAAGATGACCTTCAGCGTATAGTCTGTCGATGGATGAAAGATGGCTAACACTCAAGGGAGACTCGAGGTTGTATCTGTCATATTTCAGAAACGCCAATTCTACTGGGATATTACAGGTCGAACGGTGTTACATCAATGGACAATTTAACACTACCCAGAAACTCAATTCAAATAAATTTCATCCCGCTGCTTGAGAGCCAGCTTCTGGAACAGGAAAAACGGATTGCAGCGTCTGTGTCTTGGTTTTCCAGTGTGTGTGTGTGTGTGTGTGTGTGTGTGTGTGCGTGCGTGCGTGCGTGCGTGCGTGCGTGCGTGTGTGTGTGTGTGTGTGTGTGTCCCAAAGCACCAACTCTGTAATTTTTTTGTACGTCAGTATATGTTGCTTAAGGTAGGCGGACAATCTTCAGGACTGATACGATTAGAGCGACAACATTTCTCTATCAGGAGCTCAGGTGGCACAGCCGTCTAAGGCTGCGCAATTAGCTGTGCAGAGTAGTTTCCCTTAGCTGTGACGATAGCCGCTGGTCATGGGTCGAATCTCAAATTCCTATCGATTATGATCTGTGACTTTGGAACACCTCGTACTGGTTTCCCCAAAGTGGAATGCATAGCGATGGATGAATACCAGTAGAAACGGGATCGGTATACAGTCCTGTGGTTAAAGCGTTCGCTTGCTACGGCGAACTCCTGGTTCGATTCCCCACAACATCCAGCACCACATTTAGCAAAGAAACATCTGGTGTTCATGTGGTAATATTGCAGGAACATAGCTTGAAGCGGCTGAGAATTTGGTTTGTTTGTTATTCCAACTATGCAACGTAGGTCTGTAACTAATCGAGTCTGGACCAGAAAATCCAGTGATCAACATCATGAGCATCGATCTACGCAATTGGGATTGTCAACCAGGTCAGCGAGCCTGACCACCCGATCCCGTTAGTCGCCTCTTACGATAAGCATGGGGTGCTGAAGATCAATTCTAACCAGGATCTTCACGGGCTGAAGCGACGTAAGACCATACTCTCTTTAACTATGAGTGAGTGAGTGAGTAAGTATGGTTTTACGCCGCTTTTAGCAATATTTCAGCAACATCACGGCGGGGGGACACCAGAAATGGGTTCACACATTGTACCCATGTAGGGAATCGAAACCGGGTCTTCAGCGTGACGAACCAACGCTTTAACCACTACACTACCCCACCACTATGACAAATCTTAAAACTATGACAATGCAAAGGTGAGTAAAGACAGTCACGTGATCCACTCTCCACACACACTGTTTCATGCCACAACCAATATCCGGACTAAGTGTACATCATAGTTGCAGCACAAAGTCCCATTATATCCATGACATCCGCCTGAACCCACATTAGTGTAGTGTGCTTCTCCATCTCTGGTGATGGATTGGCTTTAAAGGATATAATCCCACGACAGATACTGCGTTTTTTATCGTTGGCGTGATGCCGGTCCATTGGGGTTAAATAAATGCATTTATTGTTGCCGAACCTTGGCAGTTATGCAACGAAACATGTCTAGATAAAACAAGCATGTTGTTGAAATTAAATCATTCCCCTCGCAGAGTATTATTGACCCGCAATATTCGCTTGTTTTACGAACGAAAGGTTTTGTTAGTCGTACAGTTTAAATTTAAAGCATTGAGTCCTCAACAGATTAGAAGAATTGTGTTGGTTTGTTGTTTAACTCCGCACCCAGCAATATTCAAGCTATATGACGGTACGTTTGGACCAGATAATGCAGTGATCAAAATCATGAGCATCGATCTACGCAATTGGGAACCGATGACATGTGTCAATCAAGTCAGCGATCCTGACCACCCGATCCCGTTAGCCGCCTCTTACGACGAGTATACTTCACAAGGAGTTGAGATTGATAATATGATGTGCCGTTGAGATTGACATCCAATGATGGAGGGAAAAATACCAGCGCCTTGAGCATGCACTAGTTGCGTCGATATGTGCGCTATATAAATATCCTATAATAATAATAATACGAGTGTGGGCTGAAACTTAAATGGTTTACTTTGTGGATAGTAATGTTCCAAATGGGATGATTTGTCCAAAGAGACCCCTGGTAGGTAATGGGTTACCAAAAAGTGGATTTGTTGATTATAATGGCTGATGACATGCTTCCCCTGACGCCTATATAACCCTACTAGTTTTTAAAATCACGATGATAAGTAGCAAACATTCCTGCACTGAAGGGATGGCCGACACCAGAAATTGGCTCAACGCACGCAACCCAATACCAGGATTCGAACAAAATCGGCAGCGTCGATGACGATGATGATGATGATGATGATAATGATGATGATGATGAAGAAGAAGAAGAAGAAGAAGAAGAAGAAGAAGAAGATAGAATTAACTTGATACAAATAAGATACAAGTATATAATGAAGCACCTGTTCTAATACACTAGAACGCATATTCCCGCCTGCATCATGGATCGCTCAAGCATCTCAATTTCGACGACAAAGTCTACCAAACAGGTGATTCTGCACCTCAGTATATTTTTATCCAAATAGTTCGTAGGCTCAATGTTTGACATTTACCCCAACACATGCGCGTGCTCCAGAGTCAGCTTCCGCTTATCCAGCGGTTTGTGTAATGCTTGCCACAATGCCTGTACGGCACCGTGCAATATGCTTAGAGTTGGACTTAACAATGCTTCATAACATATTCAGTATGTATGACGGGTGTGAGCAGGACGTGGCAGGAGAGTGAAGTAAGGCGTTTACAACATTGATAAATACCAGCATTATTGGACACAAAATCAGAATAATTCTGGGTTCGAACCCAACATTGGCTTCGGGCACACCTGTGGGAGCAGGCAATCTTCACTGGTTACTTATTCGGTACTTATGGTATGGTATGGTATGCTATGCTTTGGTATTTTATACAAATATAAACTTAATTATCATTAAGACGACTGGGCCAACCAAGATCTGTTTACATATCTTGAACTCGTTCGGTTCAATCCATCCAAGAGAATATTATATATTCGATCCATTTACATAATTTAAATATGTCCATACCTGAGACCACTTGGTTGCGGTGTTTCATCAGTACTAAGTTTGAATCGCGGACCATGGGTGGGATCTTTATGAGTTATCAAGACATTTTGAGGATATATACGCAGTGTTCTGAATAAGCTGCATAATAATGCACAAAGGACGGGGTCGGGGATGGGAGGTTGTTTCCTTAAAACAAACGAACAAATTGTGCCACTCCACATTCCAACTGTTGCTCGTGCTATCAACCACTAGTTTGTCTGGTCCATATCCGATACTTTTACGTTGCGCCGTTAGAGGTGTAAAATAACATTCACTCGCAAACTCAGTCACTGTCTACACGTTCACTCAAATAAAACCTTTACCAAGTATTCGTTTCTAACATCGGAGATGAATCAATGCTGTGAATTTCGGTCATGTAATCAATCAACAAAAAACGCTTAAATATATGCAATAACTATGGATTATGTTTTCAGTTTAGTAATGCACCTTTGCTAGCACAGCCACAGAATTCAAACATCTCTTCTCCATCACGATTCTGGTCTCAAGGGACATCCTCACAAAAACAAACTCTCTCTTAATGGACAAACGTGTTTCGCCTAGTGATATGCAACAGAACAATGCAACGTAATCTATTTATAACGCATCGGAAACTGTGACCTTCAGTTGGACTTTAACATTATCATCACTTAGAACACACGGCCCGGGGGTGCGTCGTCCCTTACATGTACCAGCCCCTCCCCCGAGTACGGCTGATTCCAATTACAGCCAGTGAGTTCGCTCATGGAGGTGTGTTGCGAGTGTACTTGGTCCACGGATCGGGTCAGACTCCAATGGGGATGTGTCGTGGGATTCTGTGCGGGATTAGAGTGGGCGATGAGTCAGTTCCGGTAGAAAAGAAAACTTTGTTTGGCCAAAACACTTATTTTTAATGACAATTTGATGTATGGTAGGCGTGCTGGAGATTGGTGTTTATTGGCTTGTAGATACTTATTCTTCCAGAAAGATGCGTTTTGTTGTGTCATACTACTTCAAAATACATTGTTATTGTAAAACGACGTTGAACATCAACTCGCTTGAACTTGATGATTTTGACAGTTTCAATCCAGAGACTGCAAGTAAGGTTTCCTTGAGCACATACAAGCAGGCTCTTCTGGTGAAACCCACAGTTCCTTGAGTAGACGCTATGAAACCCTTCTGCTGAAACCCACAGTTCCTTGAGTAGACGCTATGAAACCCTTCTGGTAGACGCTATGAAACCCAGTCTGTTATCCCTGAGTAGAAACTCTTCTGCTGAAACCCACAGTTCCTTGAGTATCAAACCCTTCTGGCCAAACCCTCTGTTTACCTGAGTAGATACTAGAAGCTCACTTCTGGTGAAAAACTGTCCCACAGTTCCATAGAGCTATGAAACTCTTCTGCTGATCAACCCTCTTCTGGTTCAAACCCTCTGTTTCCTTGAGTACCTGAGTAGATACTATGAAGTCCCTCTGGTAGAAATGAAACCTCAAACCCACAGTTCCATGAGCGGATCCAATCTATGAAACCCTTCTGGTACTAGAAGAAACCCACAGTTCCTTGAGTAGATTATGAAACCTTCTGCTGAAACCCACAGTTCCTTGAGTAGACGCTAGAAGTCACTCTGGTGAAACTGCTCAGTTCCATGAGTAGGATCCAATCAAACCCCTTCTGGTCAAAACCTTCTCTGTTTACAGTTCTGAGTAGATACTATGAAACCCTTCTGTCACTTCTGGTGAAACTCTCAGTTCCTTGAGTAGATGCCCTTTCTGAAACCCACTTCTGAGTAGACGCTATGAAACCACTCTGTTTCCCTGAGTAGATCCTAATCAACCCCACAGTTCTGGCCAAACCCTCTGTTTACCTGAGTAGATACTAGAAGTCACTCTGGTGAAACTGTTCTGCTGAAACCCAGTTCCATGAGCGGATCCAATCAGTAGACCTATGAAAACCTTCTGGTCAAACCCTCTGTTTACCTGAGAGTAGATACTAGAAGTCACTCTGGTGAAATCCTCAGTTCCATGAGCGGATCCAATCAGCCCCTTCTGGTCAAACCCTGTGTTTACCTGGTGAGTATGATACTAGAAGTCACTCTGGTGAAACTGTCAGTTCCATGAGCGGATCCAATCAACCCCTTCTGGTCAAACCCTCTGTTTACCTGAGTAGATACTAGAAGTCACTCTGGTGAAACTGTCAGTTCCATGAGCGGATCCAATCAACCCCTTCTGGTCAAACCCTCTGTTTACCTGAGTAGATACTAGAAGTCACTCTGGTGAAACTGTCAGTTCCATGAGCGGATCCAATAACCCCTTCTGGTCAAACCCTCTGTTTACCTGAGTAGATACTAGAAGTCACTCTGGTGAAACTGTCAGTTCCATGAGCGGATCCAACCAACCCCTTCTGGTCAAACCCTCTGTTTACCTGAGTAGATACTAGAAGTCACTCTGGTGAAACTGTCAGTTCCATGAGCGGATCCAACCAACCCCTTCTGGCCAAACCCTCTGTTTACCTGAGTAGATACTAGAAGTCACTCTGGTGAAACTGTCAGTTCCATGAGCGGATCCAATCAACCCCTTCTGGTCAAACCCTCTGTTTACCTGAGTAGATACTAGAAGTCACTCTGGTGAAATCCTCAATTCCATGAGCGGATCCAATCAACCCCTTCTGGTCAAACCCTCTGTTTACCTGAGTAGATACTAGAAGTCACTCTGGTGAAACTCTCAGTTCCATGAGCGGATCCAATCAACCCCTTCTGGTGAAACCCCCAGTTCCTTTAAGAGTTAGAGAGTGTGTTTGGTTTTACGCAGCTTTTAGCTTTTAGCAATACCTCGGCGACTAGTTCCTCTAAAGGGATACAATAAAACTACTAGTAAAACCCTCAATTCCTTTCGGAAGATACAATCAACCCCTTCTGATACTTGAAGATACGAGCAGCCCCTCATCAGAATCTCGTGTGGAACAGATACAAGACAGATACACCAAGTGTGGAACAGATACAAGACACCCACCAAGTGTGGAACAGATACAAGACACCCACCAAGTGTGGAACAGATACAAGACACCCACCAAGTGTGGAACAGATACAAGACACCAAGTGTGGAACAGATACACCCACCAAGTGTGGAACAGATACAAGACACCACACCAAGTGTTGAACAGATACAAGACACCCACCAAGTGTGGAACAGATACAAGACACCCACCAAGTGTGGAACAGATACAAGACACCTACCAAGTGTGGAACAGATACAAGACACCCTCCAAGTGTGGAACAGATACAAGACACCACACCAAGTGTGGAACAGATACAAGACACCCACCAAGTGTGGAACAGATACAAGACACCCACCAAGTGTGGAACAGATACAAGACACCCACCAAGTGTGGAACAGATACAAGCAACATTGCCAGGAATACTTGCAGAGCGGGTCAGTCGTCTCGACAACTGTGTCATCTCTTCCGCACGAAACACTTCCAGAAGAGTAACAAACATTTCAATAAACGAACACGTGTGGGGTAGACTAGCGTAGAGATGGGTTAGAAGCCCCTAGCAACGTGCAGACAACCCTTTAATCTATGAAAGTAGATCTACTATATAGTAGATGTACAGTAGAATTAGTTCATTACATCTCCCCCAAATGACAACCAATAAGAAGATTCACAAATAAAAACGAATCACCTTGGACGAAATTGTGCGTATTCTGTTTGCAAAGTTAATGTTTCTGAAATTGTCTGTTTTTCACATTTGAATTTCAATTATTTTAAAGGGTGAACTCAAATATACAATCATTTCTCCATGGCGCAGTGAAATTCTGCCGCGTTGAACACCGGTACTGACACACAGTTGACGTCGACGGCGGGTTGTAGACGATAACAAATACAACACATTAAGAATCACGATGGAAGAGAATTGTTTTGCAAGACCAGGTAGATCTGAAGATGATCTGTGCATTGTATTCACGTTCCATTCACCAAATGACCTATAAATGACACTTGTAGCTGATCATCAATGTAGTATTCCCCATCAGGACCTATTTCGACATGTGCCGCTATTTATCAGAATATCAATACCATCTTTCACTAACGCTTGTAATTAAGCAAAAGTGTTTTCATCATCAAAATCACCAATCTGCATAAACACTTGAATCTGATAATCAATCTACCAATTACACAATAACAGAACTACTTAACCATCAATATATATTAATCACCCAATCGCCCAGTTGGAACAACACGTGTTATCAATCATCAATGTATCCAAAAAATCATTCAGTGGCAGAAGCGTTTCCGCAGAAGAGTACGTTGTGCAACATCTAATGTATCATAAACATGTAAAACACTATCAATTAGTGAAACGCCAGGCCTTCGATGCGATCCGTCAAAAGCAGGTCAAGTAAAACCCCAACACACACGGGAACATATGGTATAAGCTCAGTGAGTGAGTGAGTTAGGTTTTACGCCGCTTTTAGCAATATTCCAGCAATATCACGGCGGGGGACACCAGAAATGGGCTTCACACATTGTACCCCACCGCCCCGGGAACTACATCATCTTGGTCCCTAACGGGCTAAATTCCCTCCCCTCTTTCCGACAGCTTGCAAAGCCACCATTGCTGTACACCTGATCAAAGATCTTCTCAGCAACATGCTCTTTCAAATGACCGTAGAAAAATGCTCGATCGTACCCCAAAGCTGTGATATGTTGGCACCAAAGGTTGGAGCTGTTGGTATTGCCCAGTACAAAGCGGAAGCTGTGATATGTTGGCACCAAAGGTTGGAGCTGTTGGTATTGCCCAGTACAAAGCGGAAGCTGTGATATGTTGGCACCAAAGGTTGGAGCTGTTGGTATTGCCCAGTACAAAGGGGAAGCTGTGATATGTTGGCACCAAAGGTTGGAGCTGTTGGTATTGCCCAGTACAAAGGGGAAGCTGTGATATGTTGGCACCAAAGGTTGGAGCTGCCCAGTACAAAGGGGAAGCTGTGATATGTTGGCACCAAAGGTTGGAGCTGTTGGTATTGCCCAGTACAAAAGCTGTGATATGTTGGCAGCTGTGATATGTTGGCACCAAAGGTTGGAGCTGTTGGTATTGCCCAGTACAAAGCGGAAGCTGTGATACGTTGGCACCAAAGGTTGGAGCGTTGGTATTGCCCAGTACAAAGGGAAGCTGTGATATGTTGGCACCAAAGGTTGGAGCTGTTGGTATTGCCCAGTACAAAGCGGAAGCTGTGATATGTTGGCACCAAAGGTTGAGCTGTTGGTATTGCCCAGTACAAAGCGGAAGCTGTGATATGTTGGCACCAAAGGTTGGAGCTGTTGGTATTGCCCAGTACAAAGGGGAAGCTGTGATATGTTGGCACCAAAGGTTGGAGCTGTTGGTATTGCCCAGTACAAAGGGGAAGCTGTGATATGTTGGCACCAAAGGTTGGAGCTGTTGGTATTGCCCAGTACAAAGCGGAAGCTGTGATATGTTGGCACCAAAGGTTGGAGCTGTTGGTATTGCCCAGTACAAAGCGGAAGCTGTCTTTGGAAAGTTGACTGGCGCCAACTACTCACCCAGGAACAGGAATATATTCTCATAAAACATACAAGCTCATAGCCAAACTACACACTGGTATCTTAGCGAACATGAGTGTTTATCCATTTATCAATTAGCGCTCATCACGGCTGTTTAGTTGTTTAATAAACAGTGCTCTTAGCCGCTGTGTATGGAGTAGTTGTCTGCTTACATCTCACTCCTCCATTAACAAGCACACCTATTTCTTAGCACTGTTGTTTCTCTATATCTGAACTATTTCTTATCTGATCGCCACCGTTTGAGAAATACGCATTATGCCGGAAAGCGCACGGTGAATCTCCAAATCATCGTCGTCATCTGATCGCCTTTGTTTTGCTTACTTTTCTTTGTTATGAGGACCATTTGTTATCTCTACCCCTACCCTGGCTCAGTAAAGCACCCCCTGCAAAAGAAATAGGAACGTACCACAAGACTTAGCCTCACAGTCCCCGACCTGCATTATTTCCCTTCCACTCAGTACTTTCTGCAATGCTGAAGCCTAAATGAAGCTAGTCTAGATTTTCTCATTTTCCATCTCACTGGGGCTCCTTTTCTATTTATTAAGCAGGAACTATTTGTTTCTGTCAAAATTATACATATTCAGTGAGTTAGTCTTAGAGTTAGGGGATAGTATATCTAAGACGCTGTAGTAATATATACAGATGGTGGTTCATATTGTAATCGTTTATTGGATTGATCATCTCAGAATTGTATGAATGTTTTCATTATCCATTTTTCATTACAACACTACCAGTTAATCATCATGATCATCCTATCATACATATGTTATACCACATGCAATTTAACACCTACAGATTCACCATCGGAATTAATCATACATTGTCAGTGTGTATATATAATGATAGACCACTCCCTCATAAGCTGTTATAGAGCTAAATGAAGGTCCCCTTGGCAAGACGTTAGCGGTGTGAGGCACATTCAATCTGTTGGTTTGTTGTTCAACGCCGCACTCGGCAATATTACCGCTACATGGCGGCGGTCTATTAATAATCGAGTCTGGACCAGACAATCCAATGATGAACAGCACGAGCATCGATCTACGTATCTGGGATACGATGACATGTGTCAACCTAGTCAGCAAGTCTGACCACCCGATCCCGTTAGTCGCCTCTTGCTACAAGCATGGGTTACTGAAGACCAATTCTAACCTGGATCTTCACGGTTCACCTTTTACGACGAGCGTGTGTTGCTGAAGACCAATTCTCACCCGAATCCTGATAAAGACGGTCAGGATCATGGGGATATAAATAAGCTCCCCAAAAACAGAGGTGACTGAGTAGATCGGATGGCCAGACTTTGATCATTGCATGACAACGTATTAGGGGGATCGTTGCTTTTTATGTCAATCACAGGATACAGCCTCGCTTATTTGCAGAGCCCCGTGATATACATGGAATATGGATGAGGGCTGCGCCATGAAACAACAACAACCCCCCCAAACATCAACAACCCCAAAAACATCAACAACAAGCAGTAAACGTCATTAAAAGTAAAGTGTTATTTTCTCTCATAACCTCTCAATTAGTCAACAGCAAATATGATAACTGCACTAAAAGAGCACTAATTCATTAGCTAAAAGGGAAATGAAAATCAACTTAAGTAGATGTACATGGGCACCTGTTCTAGATATTGATATGCCATGTAGTGAGCAGGTTGCTGGAGTTGTACAATGGATGAGGCAGTTGGACTATCTAGTGATGGATCGATGTGGCTGTGAAGTCGACGCGGGGATATGTCTATCTCTGGCAGATGAGTCGCGTTACAACATCAGTAGCTCAGTTTGCAACTGCCATGCTGCTAACTCCACTCGGAAATCACTTCTGAGAAAAGAAAGTATTAAAGGAGATGGAACTGAAACGCACCAACGTAATAACGAGGTGGGGAACTGGCCACACAAGGCTACCACAACACACAGCGAGAACCGACTTCCATGCTGGACACGTTCCTGGTCCAGACAAAACCGAAGTGAGAGGTATTACCTCTACAAGAAACAAGCGTGCATTTAGAGATCCTTCAGACATATTGTAGTGATAAATTTGAAAATAACAATGGAAACAAGGCAAAAACGCAGAACATGAAAAAACCACCACTCACTCAAATGATATAGGGCTGTCTCGTCATTGAGCAACTCAATAACCGATTTTAACCGACATTTAACTGAGATCTCTATCTGAATATGGATGAAACCTGTCACAGCGTGTGGAGCTGACAGTGTAGAACTGTTTTGATGAATGATAGCATATGAGAGCTGGTGTGGAGTAAATACGCTTTGAACATTATGTCAGTTCCATCATGACGTTGGGCGGTGGGTAGCCCAGTAGTTAAAGCGTTCGCTCGTCACGCCGAAGACCCGGGTTCGATTGTCCACATGAGTACAATGTGTGAAGTCAATTTCTGGTGTCCTCCGCCCTAATTTTGCTGGAATATTGGTAAAAGTGGCATAAAACTAAACTCATTCACTCCATCATGACGTCACTTTGATGAGGAGGTTAGGCGTGATTCAGGTCCCATGTTTCATGAAACCCATGATCATGGTGCAAACAAACCTCGAAACCTAGGATTCGAACCCACAATCACAGGTTTCTGGCACGCCTAAGGGAACTAACTCTGCACAGCAACATTACTCGTTGGAGCAAACCAAGCAGCTGCAAACGTTCGTTTTATGGCAAAGTTATTGCCTCCCTTTGTACCTGATTTGACTACGGAGTGGACAACTCGTTGAACAGAACGGTGTATTGTATAAGTACTTTAATAAACTCTATAGAAAATCAAAATACAATAATTAATGCACACACAGAACTAACCAAGCTTAGTTCGACGAACAAGAACAATGCACCATGTACAATTCACTCTGTGTCGTGAATGCACCTATCGATGACGTCAAAACCACAACTGATCTTTAATATCTGTGATAAACACACTTAACCATTATAGGTAGAAAAGGGTGCCTTGGATCATTCTTATGTTATAGGTTAAGGCACCAATGGCCGAGCCCAAACACTTGTCACGTTTGTATCCATAATACCATAGATCGTCATAGAAGTTCTTACTTTATACACGCACGTATTAAGAAAATCAATGTTATATATGTGCATACAGGAAAGTGCAATATTTAGAGATTATTACACGAGCAAGTGTGTCATATGACTTAAACGAGACGAGTGTGAAATTTTGTATTGCGCGAGCGAGAGCGAAAGCAATACATGATTTTGCTCGAGTTTCGTATAGGTCGTTTGGCACACTTGCTCGAGTGTAATCATTTCTTTATTATCCCTTTTATTCATGTACATTTGTGTAGAAGAAAACGGTAAGCAAGTGTGACGGCCCTGTTCATTAATTGACGTCACGTTCAATTGTTTAATGACGTGACAAACGACGAAATTCAGGAATTATGGTTGCTAGGCAAACGTGATATGTGCACCAATGATATATATGACACCGGTTATGTTTCACCACATGGATAATATATATTCATTCTGTCCGATACATTCTGCCCGATTTGCTGAAATAAAGTGAATTTGAAACACAGCATTATACGCTAATCCGTGCACTCACTTCCTGAAACTTTCTAAATATAAACCAGGCTTAAGCAAGGAGCATAAACTGACGTAAGAAGACAAAGGGTGACTCACAGACAATAGCACCCAATACATATGCGAATATCTGAACATGACTCAATAATTCCGCATTACTTACCCATTGCGCCACAGTCCGACAGTACATATTGCCCCGGCATGATAAGACCATCTTGGTGGTACACCCATTCTACTTCGACACGTGGTCTACATGCTTGTCTGTATACTCAGAGTAGGACAATATAGACTGAACCTTTTACCACGTTCACCACATGTCACTCACGCAGAAAAGTAGCACATCCATTACACGTCCCGTTTGCTACACGCCTCGTTTGTTACACGTGCCGTTTATTACACGTCCTGTTTGTTACACGTGCCGTTTATTACACGTCCTGTTTGTTACACGTGCCGTTTATTACACGTCCTGTTTGTTACACGTGCCGTTTATTACACGTCCTGTTTGTTACACGTGCCGTTTGTCAGACAGTTCACAACACGGCCTGAATAAACACGTCCCTCATCTTCCGTCTCGTACCCGGCAGAAAATACTGAAATCAGCCTATGTTGGCGTCAGTGAAAATGCTAATTATCTTAATTAGAATGCTATACTAATTAGACAACGATACAATGTCAAGCACAAAACAGCAGGACCTTTGTTGGACTAAAGATACACGTTTATACGTATTACGTATTGTTCTTATCATATTACTTACAGCTGCAATCACGTAAGTTGTCGTTGTCATATTACGTATTTGTTCTTGTATCGGTATGTATTGTTTTATAGTTTCAAATATTTGCTCTTCCTACATTACTTAATATTCTAACAACATTTCTCATTGTTAATACGTCATTACTCCTTATTCTCATACTAATACTCCTGCAGTTATCAATACAGAAGTTGCTGTTGTTGTTGTGGTTGTCATATTACGTATTTGTTCTTGTAACCGTATTTATTTTCTCACAGTTTCAAATATTTGCTCTTCCAACATTACTTAATATTCTAACAACATTTCTTATTGTTTCACATCACTATGCATTATTCTCATAATGATAGTCCTTTTTCATAGAACATTACTTATTGTTCTTTTAACATTACTGTCCAAGAGCGTTCTTTATGGTACTCTCGGATAGTAGTTCAAGAGGCGGAAGACAAAAGTCAGCAGTATAGTTGAAGACGGCAGCAGCCATGTTTATTATGGTTGGGGAATAATGGTAGAAATGGTACATAAGGTGGAAATCACGTGACAGAACGCACATCGGGACCGATTTGCCAATGTTCCCGATGTGGAGACCCGCTCTGTCACTTACACACATTCAGAAGTCGGACGGCGATTCTTCATCGTCGACGTAGTCGTTGGTGAGGCGACGGCCTTGGCCGACGTCCCGACTAGCCGCACAGTCCGTCCGCTTCGTTGGATGGTCTGGGCCCATCTCGTCGCCTCGTCTCTGACTGGTCTCCCTGCTTGGTCTCGCTGACTGACCATGTGAGTCCGGTTTTATGCATAGGGACATTACGCCACGTTGTGCAAGGTCACTGACCTGTGCACAGGTACATACGTAAGATCCGCCGACGTGGGGAGATGTTAATTGACATTTACTGATAGCATTAAGAATTAAGGGTCCTGCCCTGAGGGGGGTTTGTGATAAAAGGGTTACACCGAATGATTGCTGAATACATTAAACAGACAAAGGGGATAGAATTTCGGTGCACTTTGGATATATATGGAAACAATTATGTTGTTTGAATATATGAAGTTTTACAGAAACTTATTGAAATGGTTTACTCTATGACATTACTATAAGTTCTCATAAATTGCCTATAAGTTTCATTATATCAGTTTACCTTTTTGTTCTTGTATCATTACTTTGTGTTCTTGTATCATTACCTTTTTCTTCTAGTTACATTACATTTGTGTTCTTGTAACATTACTTTGTGTTCTTGTATCATTACCTTTTTCTTCTAGTTACATTACATTTGTGTTCTTGTAACGTCACCTTTGTGTTCTTGTAACATTACCTTTTTCTTCTTGTAACATTACCTTTTTTTCTTGTAACATTGCCTTTGTGTTCTTGTAACATTACCTTTGTGTTCTAATAACATTACCTTTTTCTTCTTGTAACATTACCTTTTTCTTCTTGTAACATTACCTTTGTGTTCTTGTAACATTACATTTGTGTTCTTGTAACATTACTTTGTGTTCTTGTAACATTACCTTTTTGTTCTTGTAACATTACCTTTGTGTTCTTGTAACATTACATTTGTGTTCTTGTAACATTACTTTATGTTCTTGTATCATTACCTTTTTCTTCTAGTAACATTACATTTGTGTTCTTGTAACATTACCTTTGTGTTCTTGTAACATTACCTTTTTGTTCTTGTAACATTACCTTTGTGTTTACCTTTGTGTTCTTGTAACATTACCTTTTTGTTCTTGTAACATTACCTTTTTGTTCTTGTAACATTATTTTTTCTTCTTGTAACATTACCTTTTTCTTCTTATAACATTAATTTTTGTTCTTGAACCATTACCTTTTTCTTCTTGTAACATTAATTTTTGTTCTTGTAGCATTACCTTTTTGTTCTTGTAACATTACCTTTGTGTTCTTGTAACATTGCCTTTGTGTTCTTGTAACATTACCTTTTGTGTTCTAGTAACATTACCTTTTTCTTTACCTTGTTCTTGTAACATTACCTTTGTGTCTTGTAACATTACATTTGTGTTCTTGTAACTTTGTGTTCTTGTAACATTACCTTTTGTTCTTGTAACATTACCTTTTGTTCTTGTAACACTTACCTTTGTGTTTACCTTTGTGTTCTTGTAACATTACATTTTTGTTCTTGTAACATTACCTTTTTGTTCTTGTAACATTATTTTTTCTTCTTGTAACATTACCTTTTTCTCTCTTGTAACATTAATTTTTGTTCTTGAACCATTACCTTTTTCTTCTTGTAACATTAATTTTTGTTCTTGTAGCATTACCTTTTTGTTCTTGTAACATTACCTTTGTGTTCTTGTAACATTGCCTTTGTGTTCTTGTAACATTACCTTTGTGTTCTAGTAACATTACCTTTTTCTTCTTGTAACATTACCTTTTTGTTCTTGTAACATTACCTTTGTGTTCTTGTAACATTACATTTGTGTTCTTGTAACATTACTTTGTGTTCTTGTAACATTACCTTTTTGTTCTTGTAACATTACCTTTGTGTTCTTGTAACATTACCTTTTGTTCTTGTATCATTACCTTTTTCTTCTAGTAACATTACATTTGTGTTCTTGTAACATTACCTTTTTGTTCTTGTAACATTACCTTTGTGTTTACCTTTGTGTTCTTGTAACATTACCTTTTTGTTCTTGTAACATTACCTTTTTGTTCTTGTAACATTATTTTTTCTTCTTGTAACATTACCTTTTTCTTCTTGTAACATTAATTTTTGTTCTTGAACCATTACCTTTTTCTTCTTGTAACATTAATTTTTGTTCTTGTAGCATTACCTTTTTGTTCTTGTAACATTACCTTTGTGTTCTTGTAACATTACCTTTGTGTTCTAGTAACATTACCTTTTTCTTCTTGTAACATTACCTTTTTGTTCTTGTAACATTACCTTTGTGTTCTTGTAACATTACATTTGTGTTCTTGTAACATTACATTTGTGTTCTTGTAACATTAATTTTTGTTCTTGTAGCATTACCTTTTGTTCTTGTAACATTCCTTATTTTTATCACTTTACTTATTGGTTAATTAGTTAATTTCTTTCCTCTGACCTGTCCACACTGTTCACCTGTTTCCTATTTCCACAGACTGAGGCCGACAAAACTCTCTCAACAGGACTGCGTTACAAGAGGGATGGCTTCATTTCTCTGAAAGTAACCTTTGTCTTCATGTCGAGCAATATTCTAGCTCACTAATATGTTCCTACTGTTGTCATGGAAACACATACTTGAAAATCTATACAATTTGACGTATTTATAAATGTTTATGATTATATTTCGGTTTCATTTAAATATTGATTGGGATCTCCCTGATACACAGTATGTTCTCTTTCACACACCATGTTCCATCTAACACTATTCTCTCTCCAACCATGTCTCTCTCTGTGTATCTTTCTCTCTGTCTCTCTCCCTCTCTCTCACTGTCTCGCTTTCTCCCTCTCTCTGACTGTCTCTCTCCCTCTCTCTCCCTTTCTCTCTCCGTCTCTCTCTCTCACTGTCTCTCTCCCTCTCTCTCTCCGTCTCTCTCTCCCTCTCTCTCTCTCTCTCTGCCACACACACACACATCAGGTTCTCTTCTCTCTCTCTCTGTCTCTCTCTCTCTCTCTCTCTCTCCTCACACACAAACACATATAAGGTTCTCTCTCACCAGATTGTCTCTCTCCTCTCTCTGTGTGTCTCTCTCTCTCTGTCTCTCTCTCTCTCTGCCACACACACACACATCAGGTTCTCTCTCACCATATTGTCTCTCACACACGTCATTTCACACCCATTATGCTCTCCACCAAACAGCCTGGTTTACAAAGGACCACCAGTAGTAACGACGTCCTTACAAGTAACTGCAACACATTGTCCATGATACTGCATCACACAGAGGGGCCACTCCTCCTGGTTATCTCGATGAGACAAGCGAGAACCTCAGTTCGGACCTCACTTGTGTGAAGTCATTATGTCTACTGCCTGACTCATCGTCAAACATTCCTGTACACCCACACTGATACCACAGAATAATTATATAGGATTTGACCTGCATCTAGTGAACATAGGTTACAAAGAAGATAGGTTACAAACAGCTGCTGCCCAGGTATACAACGATGTTAATATATGCTGAAATAGTCATCGGTTATACAAATATACCACATGCAGTTGGCCAGTATGGAAGGGTGTCTAAGTACATTCATAAAAAAGATTGATCTATTTTTTGTATCAGCGTCAGTGACCATTTCTTGCATATGGGCCTGATTTGTTTGTTCTCTCTCACATACTTTATTATTTGCCAAACACACATCATGCTCTCTCAAACATAAATAATATTTTCCTTCAGATACAGTATTCTTTCTCGAACATACAATATCTTCTCTCTGTCACACACACACGCGCACACACACACATTCACGCACATACATATTCACTCTCTCTCTCTCTCTCTCTCTCTCTCTCTCTCTCTCTCTCTCTCTCTCTCTCTCTCTCTCTCTCTCTCTCTCTCACTCACACACACTCGCAGAGGTTGTCATGTTGGGTGTCGGGTCCCAAGTGACACACATGTGGTACACATCATTGCTCTGATCGAAGTGGACCTCATCTATAACGTCTATTCAAGACTGTACATACATCCGGTTAGTCTGTCTCACAGTCCCTGAACCACATTATTTTCCCAACTGCCTAGCCCTCTCTGCAGTGCTAACGGCCTAAATAAAGCAAGTCTAGATTTCTCTGAATCTCTGGACTCCCTAGGGCTCCTTTTGAATATAAATGGGCTTGTTTGTTAATATCAACATTATATATATTCAGAGACTAAGCATTAGTCTAACATCCGGTTAGTGAAGTCCTCTTGGGTCACGATTATACCATAATTACAAAGATTTTCATAACTTTGAACTCTGACATTTCCAGTGGTAATAACGCCAGGATACTTTAAAGGATGACATCTATTATTATAAGCATCACGAAAGAACAAAGAATTTGCCATCGATAAAAATATCTTGCCTTTCTTGTTATTCATCAACTTCTAAAATGCCAATCAAACTGATCATTTCCAGTGTTCCAACGGCCAATATCGTACCAAGGCCATCAGATTTTCTTCATGCGCAGTTGTTTTCTTATATGACAATATGAATATGTGGATATAACGGGGCTTAGCAATGGAGTTAAGGTATTCATAAACTTGGGTGGAAATTAGCTCAGCTCGCTTCCTCGATGCACATAAACGAAGCAAGAGTATACTACGCGAAACCGCGGGATAACTAAGAGCTCCCACTGTTCGCGTCCTTGATCTTATTTAAAAGATGATAATGCTTTCAGGCAGGAATATGTACAGACCAGAGCCCCCACATTCCTACAACAACACAAAGGCAACAACATGGACAAAACACGTAACCAAACACACATAACAGTTACACAACTCATTGTGCTATGCCCAACGAAACACATTCCGTGCTGCAGGCGGTTCAGCTCGCCACATCACAGGGAACAAAGTTAAGCGTTACTCGCAAAGTTTAGATACCTTTTTCGGAGACGGCTGTCGAGAAAATCCCCCAAACGCTCCCGCGGGGACGCCAAGGACGGAATCAACCATACCGGGAGGCACTGTGACAACTGTGGCCACCAACACTTATCCGCAAATACCCCGCCATTACGGCGGAGAGAAAGATCGTAGCCAGTGACAATATGTCTTTCCAAATTCTATAAACACTCGTGAGCAGGTTTTTTGGTGCCAGTTCTATATATACCGCAGTGTATGCGGTTAGTGTACCTAAGACTGTTTCCGACTGTACGGTTGGTGGTTGGGGGCTGAAGTGTCAAAAATAGAGTCTTGAGTGTGTTAATTGGTGACTTGTATATGATTGATGTCACAGCGTGAAAACTAGTGCAGTATTCAGTGTAATCCGCGACTGATGAGACAGCGACAGCGGCTGTTGGCGGACAAGCTCACTAACTATGTCATTATGTAATTTAGATATCAGTACAGTGCGAATCGTGGACAGCTTGTACTAACATGACCAGGTTACATACGATGACTTTTATATGAGCATACGGTGCGTCACTAAAATAACTTTTTCGTATGATATATTTTATTAAAAAGGATTTTAATGTCCAATAGAAGAGCTCGGAGAATTTCTTCATGTTTACAAAACTGAAACTTTTGTGGACTGGTGTAAGAGTTTTCGGATATTTGGGAGTGAGTGAGGTTTTTACGTCGCTTTTAGCAATATTCCAGCAATATCACGGCGTGGGACACCACGAATGGGTTTCACACATTGCACCCATTTGGGAAATCGAACCCGGGCCTTCCGCGTAACGAGCGGACGCTTTAACCACTAGGCTACCCTAACAAAAGAACAGAAAGGCACATCTTTGGGTTACATCGTGAACTGCGTGTACAGACGTAAGGGACTTTGGGGGTTACGGGTAAGATTACTCCAGATTATGCTGGTCGTGGATCGAGTGGTCCGGCTAAGTGAGGTGGTTATACTTTGTGTCATCGTGACTACAGTGGATCGTTGTTCATTATATCAACCACTGGCCAGTCTGGTCCAAGACTCATTTACGTAAGGCCACCGCAATATACATATAATAATGCTGAAGGGGTCGTTGTCGGCACGGGTACTGCAGATGTGTAGCCCAGGTACGTCTCTATATACAGAAACGTACCCTGGCCAAAATCGGAATACAGAAACGTACCCTACGACGAGTCCATTTCGCACTGTGTCGTTTGCTTGATCGGAACTTACATACTGTCGTATGAGGTGCATTTGATTTCGTTGTATAAGAAACGACCATACACAATAACGGATATCTCGCGGTGCACAACGCCTCTCGCAACCAGTTGAACTATATACGGTTTCGGGTTTGGGTTGATGAATATGGGCTCATTACCCGTTTAGGGTACTGTATACAGAAATGTACCTGGGGTACATATCTGTGCCGTCAGCGACTCCTTCACCTATGATATGACTGAGTGTGGCGCTCAACAACAAATATGCATTGTAATTCTGCTTCTTCAGACCTAGTGGCCATATACAGTTTTTATTCGGTGAAATTCGCATTTAGAGCAACAGTTAATGCGTGAATCTATCAGAACAGAATCATACCATGAATCATACGCTGCAAATGTCTAGCGCTCTTTCAAAACATGTTTGTGCCGGTGTTCTCACCGTGGCGCTTTCTTCGACGTCAGACAGACCCATTCCACGGCAGTGACGTAATAATTCCCAACATATCGTCTGCAACTAGTCCACGTGCACCGAACACGTCATACACCTGACTATGCGAGCAGACGATATCCGAGCAAACGCCAACTGTCTTGGGAATAGACTCCTGAAATCCACCGTGACCTTTGTTTCCATGGAAACCAATATGTTTATGATCGTATATCTATTTATCTGTACATGTGTGTTTACACCAGCGTGGTCACGTGACCCAGCAGCAGCCCACGACGAGGCTGTAATAAACACTGGTAAATGTTTATGGTTTAAACAAGAGCAGCAGGTCGGTAAACAAGCGGAACGCCACAGAACCACGGTGTTTCTTTCACAAGGAATGATGTTAATGGACGTATTTACACAGACACGTCACTGATGAGGAGGATGTACACGGCGTGGTGTACCGACTGTCAACACGACTGACTGGTGGAGGGCAGGAATCGCGAAACAAGGAGCGAGTGGGAACTGATTTATCACCAGGAACTGTAAAACCAGGCTGCCCCAGATAAGCGATAAACCAGGATAAGTTTGAATGAAAATATCCAATATTCCAACAGCGTGTTGAATCACAATGAACGCCAGATGCAAGAGTGTTGAAAACAGGAAGAAGTCGTTGAACTATTTTATGAGATATCATCGCTGGTTGCAAGCTTTAATAGTATTTTCTTTTGTATTTCAGATTTATATCCTGCAGACTGGCGGACATAAACAGGTTATACAGAATGATATCATTGACGGATATCAACAGGTTATACATAATGATATCCTTGACGGACATTAACAGATTACACAGAATATCATTGACGGCCATTAACAGGTTATGCAGAATGATATCGTTGACGGATATCAACAGGTTATACATAATGATATCCTTGACGGACATTAACAGATTACACAGAATGATATCATTGACGGACATTAACATGTTATGCAGCTTGGCCTAGATTTTCGAAGCTCTCTTAGAGCTAAGATAGTCGTAAGTGCCATACATTAACATTAACTTACGACTTTTGTAGCTCTAAGAGACCTTCGAAAATCTAGGCCCAGACTGATATCACTGACGGACATTATGGTGATGCCATGTTCAAGTCAAAACATTGATTATACAACGGTCTCGTTTTCTGTTGACTGGGTTCCGTCCTATTGCGCAACTTAGTACAATAACCAGTCCAGAATTTTGAGACCAATTCATTTAAATGGATTCATAAATGTTAATCAGTATTATTTAATACATCTAAGGACTTGTATATTGCAACACTACGCTCCTTCTAATCCTTATAAACACGTCGTGCAGCGTGCTCTGTCGTACAGCGAGCTCTGGCAAACGGAATTCTGGAAATCGTGGAAATCTCAAAACGAGGCTCTGCCGCTAGACAATTTTGGCGGTCTGGTACGGAACTGATATTATATCAATCGCATTGTCCGTTACAGAAATACACTGAATACGCGCACAAAACACATAACAGGTGTAACCAGTGAACCACATGCATTGTGAACCATTGTACGACCTCATCAAACAGAGGCAGTCTGTGACGTCTTCGTTAAATCATGCTGCCTATACCTCGCCATAAAATATAGATATACGATGTTATTAAAGTTGAAAATTAAAAATTCATTTGTAAATAGCATTTTCTTAATTTGAAACAAGGAATTGGAATTCAGTGTAACCATAGTTGTTTGTGATGTCTATTTTCACTTTCACACGAGAAAATTCGGATCGGCTGAAAAGTAGGTCATTGTCTGAATAGGCTAATGAGACTCATGTTTCGGTTTGTAAGTACGGTCACGCATGGGATAAAATCCTGTAAATGATAACAACCGGTGTCATCGACATACATGACATATTACAGATACATGCGACCACCCGGTGACAGAACATCTAAACCGATACTGCCCGGTATAAAGATAGTTGTGCTGAGATACGCGAACACCTGTTTGTCATTTGCACTTTCGATATCCGAATGGTTGACAAAGTTCATCTTATGTAAACATAAACTCTGTCAAAAAAGAAACGCAACCCCTGTCCTCAGATATGAAAAATTCGTTTGAATGAAGTTATTGCTTCCAAACTAAATTTTATTCGAATGTATTGAAATGATACACGTAATTAATGAAGATTACCATCCAAACAACTGCATTTGTACGCATAAGTGTATTTTATTGCTTATTCCGTCACAACGCATGAAATGACCCTCATGGTGACTTCGCACAAAAAAAACACATGCAAATCATGAAAATGGCAGTTAATGTAGGGGTGTATAAAAGCCCATGTGCTTTCGTATTATATTCATTCATTTGTCGCCGAAAAGCTGTGTTAAAAATGCCACGATTGAGTGCTGCCGACCGAAATATCGCCATTGGTCGTGTTCAAGCCGGAGAAAGTTTTGGAACTGTTGCACGGCACCTAAATGTTCACAAAACAACGATATCCCGACTTTGGAGCCGCTACAACAACTTCAATTTGACCAACGATCGCCCGAGAAGTGGAAGGCCAAGAATCACGACCCCCCTTCAAGATCGGTACATCCGGGTCCATCACCTGCGTAATCGGCATGCCCTACCAACCGTGACTGCCACACAAATACCAGGTTTGAGGAGAGTGTCAGCTCAAACGATTAGGAACCGTCTGAAAGAAGCGGGTTTACGTGCCTGTAGACCAGTTGTTGGACCTGTACTACGCCCCCTACATCGACGCCGACGACTCAGGTGGTGTGCAACAACGTAAGGATACGGACTTTACAAAACTGGAGGCGAATCTGGTTTTCTGATGAATCACGTTTTCTTTTGCAACGTCACGACGGAAGACAGCGTCTGTATAGGAGACGTCATAAACGTTTAGCGCCCATCTGCGTCCGACAGGTGGACAGATTTGGCGGAGAAAGCGTCATGGTTTGGGGAACCATCTCATACAACCAGAAATCTGACTTGGTGATCGTTCCAGGGAACCTGACAGCCCAACGTTACATCAACCACGTGTTAGAGCTTCACCTTCTCCCGATTATTGACCAACAGACACAGATTTTTCAACGGGACAACGCCCGGCCTCATACTGCACGTGCAACAATGAACTTTCTGCAGAATTCCAACGTCAATGTCTTGCCATGACCCTCTAAATCACCAGACCTCAACCCTATTGAACACCTGTGGGATACTCTGGATCGACGCGTACGTCAACGTCAGCCGCCGCCACAGACGCTGCAACAGCTCGCCGTTGCACTGCAGGAGGAGTGGAGAGCCATTCCCCAGGAAAGAATCCGGCGTCTTATCCGTTCTTGTCCAAGGAGATGCCGTGCAGTGATTGCAGCGCGTGGTGCTCATATGAGATACTGAGAAAGACGCCCCCCTGGTGACAAACCGGTGTCTGTGAGATGCCTTTGAAATGACAATTTTAAACATGCCCATCTGGGTTATTATTCTGCCAAATTTCAGACTTCTGTCTTAAATAATAAAAATGCCGTGTCGTCCTAAAACTTCAGATCAAAATCTCTAAAATACAGGGGTTGCGTTTCTTTTTTGACAGAGTTTATTTTTCCGGCTACCTGATTGGTCTAGAGGCGGTCAAGTGACCGTCGACAGATAAGCATATTGACTCCAACCCAGGTCCGACCAAAAGTCATAGTGATTTGAGTTACATAAAAATAGATAAGGGCGTCAAGCTATGACGTCATTCTTTTGTTTACATGTCACAATATTCTTGACATAACATTATTGGTTTGTAGGGAAAATAAAATTACTTTTCTTGTCTAAATGGACATGTTTGGATTTTTAGAAGCTTTTTTTCGGTAATTACATAATAAAACAATTATGGACTGATGAATTCGGTCAATACCTGTTTTTATGGACCCGCGAAAACCAATATTGTTTTTATGGGCCCGCAAAAAAGCAATATTGTATTTATGGACCCGCGAAAAGCAATATTGACCGAGAACGAAGACGAAAAGCAGGTATTTACCTCATCACCAGTCTATAATATTGTATATTACGAAATACAATAACTCACGATTCAGCTTCAAGCACACGTTTGACATCGTGACGTCGTGACATAGTGACATGGTGTCAGAGTGACATCTTCACGTCGTGACATCGTGACATGGTGTCAGAGTGACATCGTTATAGTGATGTTGTGACATCGTGACATAGTGACAGTGACGTCGTGACGTGACGTCGTAACATAGTGACATCGTCACATAGTGACGTCGTGATATAGTCACATCGTGACATCGTGATATAGTGGCGTCGTGAAATAGCTAGATGTTGGGATCGTAGTGACTGTCATATACTGATGTCTGTATACATTGCGCTCCTATAAACGTGATAACGAATACACATGACATTTGAACCGATAACATTTCCCCCCCTTCCCGCCTCTCTGTCAGAGTGTGCGTCACGTCCATTAAAGACACTTGTGAAACCCCACAGGGCTGCCGTCATATATTGTTTAACAGAGTCGACATATAGACGGCCACGCCGTCGGCTCCCACGAGGAAACTGCTGCTGACGATGTTACAGGCATCACAGACGCTGGAGCTAGTGAAACACATCCCGGATATTAACTGTGTACTATCAGTGCTGGCATACTGTCTAATGTCTCTCTTCATCACCCCCCGAGACCCATCTCCCTCTATCTTTCCCCTCCGCTGAATCGGGCACCGCTCAACAATGGTTTTATATTACAGGGCTGTATAGTTTTGGGAATCTTCCAAATTTAGGAAAAATGCAGATATAGCACTTTCATTTAATCGTTTCATCCCACTGAACATATCTGGGCCGTGTCTTGTTGGAACCTTTCAGGATTGGGTTACCCGGTGTACTGTCTTTAATAAAAGTCATTATATGTACGTACAACACAGAAATTGAATCATAAAATTACAGAACTTTAAGAATGTAAAACAGCGAGTGAGTAAAGGACAGTGAGTGAGTGAACACTGTGATATAGGCAGGAGTTGAGCGCCACAGTGAGTGAGTGAACACTGTGATATAGGCAGGAGTTGAGCGCCACAGTGAGTGAGTGAACACTGTGATATAGGCAGGAGTTGAGCGCCACAGTGAGTGAGTGAACACTGTGATATAGGCAGGAGTTGAGCGCCACAGTGAGTGAGTGAACACTGTGATATAGGCAGGAGTTGAGCGCCACAGTGAGTGAGTGAATACTGTGATATAGGCAGGAGTTGAGCGCCACAGTGAGTGAGTGAACACTGTGATATAGGCAGGAGGTTGAGCGCCACAGTGAGTGAGTGAACACTGTGATATAGGCAGGAGTTGAGCGCCACAGTGAGTGAGTGAACACTGTGATATAGGCAGGAGTTGAGCGCCACAGTGAGTGAGTGAACACTGTGATATAGGCAGGAGTTGAGCGCCACAGTGAGTGAGTGAACACTGTGATATAGGCAGGAGTTCAGCGCCACAGTGAGTGAGTGAACACTGTGATATAGGCAGGGAGTTGAGCGCCACGGTGAGTGAGTGAACACTGTGATATAGGCAGGAGTTGAGCGCCACAGTGAGTGAGTGAACACTGTGATATAGGCAGGAGTTGAGCGCCACAGTGAGTGAGTGAATACTGTGATATAGGCAGGAGTTGAGCGCCACAGTGAGTGAGTGAACACTGTGATATAGGCAGGAGTTGAGCGCCACAGTGAGTGAGTGAACACTGTGATATAGGCAGGAGTTGAGCGCCACAGTGAGTGAGTGAACACTGTGATATAGGCAGGAGTTGAGCGCCACAGTGAGTGAGTGAACACTGTGATATAGGCAGGAGTTGAGCGCCACAGTGAGTGAGTGAACACTGTGATATAGGCAGGAGTTGAGCGCCACAGTGAGTGAGTGAACACTGTGATATAGGCAGGAGTTGAGCGCCACAGTGAGGTGAGTGAACACTGTGATATAGGCAGGAGTTGAGCGCCACAGTGAGTGAGTGAACACAGTGATATAGGCAGGAGTTGAGCGCCACAGTGAGTGAGTGAACACTGTGATATAGGCAGGAGTTGAGCGCCACAGTGAGTGAGTGAACACTGTGATATAGGCAGGAGTTCAGCGCCACAGTGAGTGAGTGAACACTGTGATATAGGCAGGAGTTGAGCGGCACAGTGAGTGAGTGAACACTGTGATATAGGCAGGAGTTGAGCGCCACAGTGAGTGAGTGAACACTGTGATATAGGCAGGAGTTCAGCGCCACAGTGAGTGAGTGAACACTGTGATATAGGCAGGAGTTCAGCGCCACAAGTGAGTGAGTGAACACTGTGATATAGGCAGGAGTTCAGCGCCACAAGTGAGTGAGTGAACACTGTGATATCGGCAGGAGTTCAGCGCCACAAGTGAGTGAGTGAACACTGTGATATAGGCAGGAGTTCAGCGCCACGGTGATGTGAGTGAACACTGTGATATAGGCAGGAGTTGAGCGCCACAAGTGAGTGAGTGAACACTGTGATATAGGCAGGAGTTCAGCGCCACAAGTGAGTGAGTGAACACTGTGATATCGGCAGGAGTTCAGCGCCACAAGTGAGTGAGTGAACACTGTGATATAGGCAGGAGTTCAGCGCCACAGTGAGTGAGTGAACACTGTGATATAGGCAGGAGTTCAGCGCCACAAGTGAGTGAGTGAACACTGTGATATAGGCAGGAGTTCAGCGCCACAAGTGAGTGAGTGAACACTGTGATATCGGCAGGAGTTCAGCGCCACAAGTGAGTGAGTGAACACTGTGATATAGGCAGGAGTTCAGCGCCACAAGTGAGTGAGTGAACACTGTGATATAGGCAGGAGTTCAGCGCCACAAGTGAGTGAGTGAACACTGTGATATCGGCAGGAGTTCAGCGCCACAAGTGAGTGAGTGAACACTGTGATATCGGCAGGAGTTCAGCGCCACAAGTGAGTGAGTGAACACTGTGATATAGGCAGGAGTTCAGCGCCACGGTGATGTGAGTGAACACTGTGATATAGGCAGGAGTTCAGCGCCACAGTGATGTGAGTGAACACTGTGATATCGGCAGGAGTTCAGCGCCACAAGTGAGTGAGTGAACACTGTGATATAGGCAGGAGTTCAGCGCCACGGTGATGTGAGTGAACACTGTGATATAGGCAGGAGTTGAGCGCCACAGTGAGTGAGTGAACACTGTGATATAGGCAGGAGTTGAGCGCCACAGTGAGTGAGTGAACACTGTGATATAGGCAGGAGTTGAGCGCCACAAGTGAGTGAGTGAACAATGTGATATAGGCAGGAGTTCAGCGCCACAAGTGAGTGAGTGAACACTGTGATATAGGCAGGAGTTCAGCGCCACAAGTGAGTGAGTGAACACTGTGATATAGGCAGGAGTTGAGCGCCACAGTGAGTGAGTGAACACTGTGATATAGGCAGGAGTTGAGCGCCACAGTGAGTGAGTGAACACTGTGATATAGGCAGGAGTTGAGCGCCACAGTGAGTGAGTGAACACAGTGATATAGGCAGGAGTTGAGCGCCACAGTGAGTGAGTGAACACTGTGATATAGGCAGGAGTTGAGCGCCACAGTGAGTGAGTGAACACTGTGATATAGGCAGGAGTTGAGCGCCACAGTGAGTGAGTGAACACTGTGATATAGGCAGGAGTTCAGCGCCACAGTGATGTGAGTGTCTCAGTGTATATCTTTTACGAAGAGTTTCAAATTGACTAAGTGGAAAATGTTTGCCTAAATGATGCCTACAAGCTTGATGCTGCATCCCGTCATTATCTTTTCTGCCACAATTGAAAGATTAGACTAACATCTAGTCTCTGATATCAATATATTTTACAGAAAAAACGGTTCCTAAATTATAATCATAAAATATACTCATGCTAATAATGGTTGTCACCCCCTTCAATTTTTTTAATTGGAGAGGGGTTGTGGGTTGGGGGTGTGAGGTGTGTGTGGGGTTGGGGTGGGGAGTGGGGTGACAACCATTATTGGCATGGGTATATAATGAAAAGGAGACCAGAGACTTAATTTATTCATTTTCCTAAAACTGTGGAAAATCTTGACTTGTTACATATTCCAGACTTGCATCGGCCTTCTTGGATATAATTGTTTCAGGGTCTCTACGACAGACTACAGAAAGACCTAATCTCCTCGTAACTGTTTAAACTTGGAATACCCTGGGAGCAGGGAACTGGCGTCAGCTCACGTAGATACGTACTGCAAGCAAACAAAGTGACTTCTGGTTGACTCGAAGTATTGGGGGCATCAAATACACACTACGAACTGTCCTCCCTTCGTGACAAGCAGCGCGCAGATATTTGGTCATAATCCATTTGAAGGCTGTCATCGCTGCTTAATATCAAACGGACGCTTTATACTATCGTTTTATACAAAGCGTTATTTGTTTTTTCTACTCTTAAGTCCTAACTGGTAATCATAACAGACGGGTTGTATGCAGAAAGGAAATTCAACTGCCATGCATCTAGGTGTCTTGTTATTTTAGGTTTTCCAGTCTTTGAGGTTCGATTCCCCACATGTACAATGTGCGAAGCCTATTTCTGGTGTCCCCCGCCGTGATATTGATGGAAATCTGCTAAAAGCGGCGTGAAACTAAACTCACTCACTTCACTGACTTTGAGTATCGCTCAGTGACATTCTTGAAAGATTCTCCATGCAGTTAGATCAACGATATATCAAGAAACCTGAACTCGAGTTGATGAAGTCTCTATATATGTGCAAAGCAAAACCTCACACAGGGTTTGAAACTAGGCCCGGGTTCACACCATCACGTACATCATGTATAACATAAAGAGGGTTCTGGGGTGAACAATGAACAATTTTGGTTTGTTAACCCATTCGAATAGAAACGTTCGTTCAAATAGGTTGATAACCTATTTATTTAATACACTCTTTCACAGCGATGACAGTTGTTTGACATTCCCTCTTGGGTGCATTATACGCCTATGGGTTATTATTGACAGTTGTTTGACATTCCCTCTCGGGTGCATTATACGCCTATGGGTTATTATTGACAGTTGTTTGACATTCCCTCGTGGGTGCATTATACGCCTATGGGTTATTATTGACAGTTGTTTGACATTCCCTCTCGGGTGCATTATACGCCTATGGGTTATTATTGACAGTTGTTTGACATTCCCTCGTGGGTGCATTATACGCCTATGGGTTATTATTGACAGTTGTTTGACATTCCCTCTCGGGTGCATTATACGCCTGTGGGTTATTATTGACAGTTGTTTGACATTCCCTCTCGGGTGCATTATACGCCTATGGGTTATTATTGACAAAAGCAGCGTAAAACGTTACTCATTCACCCATCTATCAACTTATTATTAGACGAGTGTGTCCCCAAAATCCAGGGATAAAGTTACAAACGAGATACAACTCATGTCTAGCGAGATTCGCAAGTCTAGATTGCCTCAATCCTGAAATTAAGGATATTTAAATATAGCCTAGTTTTATTACTATGACTAAATCTTGGTGTCTGTTGAGATGTGCGTGAGAATATGGTGATCATGAGCAGAAACTGGTGCAGTGGTGAATTAACTGAAGTACAAATTACAGGATCGCAGAAAACTGCTTGACATTTAACAACCCGATGCAATATACACGCGAACTTGCATGGAGGCATGCATACTTACGCATATGCATGTGCTCACATCACCATCAGTTTTCATTACTATCACTGCATGACAACCATCCAAATATGCCCTATTCCTTTAAGAGCATAAGTACTAAGTGACTCCATTGTCCTCATTATCCGCGGGAGTTTTTGTGGTATTTTACAGCTCAATTCCAAATTTAACGCTTGTGGAGACTCCCCTGCTACAGCTTTACCATCACACACTTACATCATCCATGCATCGACTTGGCTATCCGAACACATCGAGGTATTCCGCATTCCGGAAAGTGTCGAGGTGTGCCGAATGATGACAGACGTTGTCAAGCCAAATGCAACAATCGTGGCAACCGTTACATCTTGTGGCGGCTGGGGCTGCTGTAATTTCATTCAAAGCTCAGCTCAGATGATCACGGGGAACTCTCGTATAACACGACCAGGCTTTTACATCACCAAGTGACGCATGCGCAGTGTAGCTAACCGTCCTACCGCGTGGTCTGATGTATGAGATCAGAGCTGACGATTCTCGTTCTGAAGCATATTTCAAGACTGACATTTGAATTGCTATAATAAAGAAAAGTGAGACTCGCTGTGTATAACGAATTTCTAAATCGCCTTTCGAACTGTGTATATAGTTTTCGCCATACACAATATTTGATATCCGTAGTATGTCATCTTGCAAGAAGACAATCAGAGTATAGTAGTGAGTTTACGTTCAGGTGCGAAGACTCGGATAACGCCTTTCGACACCACTCGCGACTTTCCGTAAACACAAGAAGACATCGGACCGACACGGAATGACACGAGCTGGCCACGAATGGCAAGAAAGTATTAATAGTCTCCCTTCGCAATTTCTGTGTCATTCAAAATAATCTGAATAGTGAGCAAGTGAGTTTAGGGACCGTTCATACTTTATGGCTTTTTTTCATTTTTTTATTTTTTTTTATTTATTTATTTTATTTATTTATTTTTTTTTTTTGGGGGGGGAGAAAGAGAGAAGAGAAGATATGATTATTTCAAGGGGGTTCCCCCATTTTGTTTTGGGGAGCAAGGGGGGTCAACAATTTTGTACACACGTACTAAATAAAGGGGGTCAGCAATTTTGTACACAAAAATATGTTTAAAAATATGCTTAGAAATTATGGGAAGGGGAGAGGGGTCATTGATTTTTGTACATGACATGCAGGGGGGTCACTTATTTTGTACATAAATTTTAGGGGGGTCATTCACATTGTACATATACTTCTCCATAAAACTCATCACCCCCCACCAAAACCCCCCGACTCCCAACCCTAAGCCATAAATTATGAACGGTCCCTTAGTCTGACCCCGCTTTTAGCAATATTCCAGCAGTATCACGGCTGGGGATACCAGAATAGGCTTCACACATTGTACTCATGTGGGGAATCGAACCCGGTTTTTCGGCCTGACATGCGAACGCTTTAAGCACATGGCTACACCTCCGCCCCTACTCCGAATAGAACAAACGAACATAAGGTGCAGTTCTGTTTGCACTATATATAGTTGGGTTAAAGACACCCTAGGTAATATTGCCAATAATTAAACCCAATGAGTGCACTAGAATCACGATTATTGTACTGAAATAGTGATGCGTCATTTTAGAAGCCTGATATCTTTACAACTGTCACGTACTCTAGATAGTGCCCGACCACCACTGTGGTCCTGTGGACAGTGCGACAGTCCTAGAGTGGAAGGGTTTGATTCCCGGCCGCGTCTGGTATATGTTGTTACCGTGCCTGGCCCTCGATATGATTGGGGAACATGTTTGGAGTCTTTATATCGGATTATGCAGGGGTGCGTGTTTAACTGCGGCATGGTATCTGGGATCTCTAGTATCTAATGATATAGTCGACATTAAAGGACTAGTACAAGCAGACGCACGCACACGCACACGCTTTTACATCAGTGCATCAAGTTTCATATAACCCCTGTTTACGCTGGGGAAGCGTTAGCGTCTTATGTAAATATTTAGATGGCCCGGGTTTGATTCTTAACAAGGGTAGAAGCCAGTCTTGGTGTGTATACGATACTGTTGTATCATAATTGCTAGGTAAGTGTAGCATCCAACTCGCTCACAGCTGTCACCATCGGTTCTACCAGAACAAAATGAAGACTTGTCTTAAGCTGTGGAATCGGAAACTTTAAGTATATATCTCGGGATTTTCTGTTTCAAAATAACTAACGGAATGATACATACTGATCTCCAGTTCTCCATACACACAGTCATGTCAAGCTTACAACACGAGAGCTCATGTGAAGTGGACCCAAAGTTGGTGATATTACAGCGGGAGTAGTCTCATGTTCGGCCAGAACCGTTCGTCGTTGTGCGTTGTGAATGACGTCACTGGCGTTATGTTCCTTGCACACCAGGAAGTAGATCAAATGAAATAACTGCTCCGCTTACTGTCTGTTGGTGGTTCAATTCGTGTAAACATTCCGCGGAGTAAACACCTCCCCGCACACCTGAATGACGTCCTGGCTATTACCGGCAGTACGTGCCCGTGCAGGTCCGGGGTACAATATGTATTCAGTGACCCATGCTTGTCGTAAGAGGCGACTAACGGGATTGGGTGGTTAGGCTCGCTGACTTGGTTGACATACGTTATCGTATCCCAATTGCGTGGATCGATGCTCATGCTGTTGATCACTGGATTGCCTGGTCCAGACTCGATTATTTACTGACCGCTGCCATATAGCTGAAATATTGCGGCGTTAAACAAGAACGACAACGACAACAACCGGTAGTACCACTCACTCAGCTGAGGCAGCGTCGACCTTGGTTTAGAATTAATAATTGACACATTGCATCACTGGCATCACATTAAGTATCTTGAACCACCTGTTCAAGCATCTTTCAAAGGCAAGTTTGAGTCTGATACCGACGGGAATTATCAAGAATACCTCTTCTCTCATGGTACAACCAGTTTAAAGTTAAACTGACGCGTAGTCTCTGAAAATATATAATTTTGATGGTAGCAAATAGCTCCATTGAATAAGAGACCCTGTAGGATGGGAGATAGCGAGAAAAATCAAGACTTGCCCCATGTACGGCTTGTACATGTCAGATAGGGCTGAGAGCAAGGGAAAACAATGGTTCAGGGACTGTTACCAGACTAGTCTAATACGTTTGGAGATAAATATCTAATAACTCTAAGAAATGTGCCTCCTATTAGAAAAGGTTATTGTTGTCGCGACTTAATTGTTTGCGTATACGTCTTAATTTAGGCATAGAAAATAGTAAACAACTATAATTTGCATATTCCCATAATTATGTTTGTTTGAAGCGATTATTTTGACCACATGCATGGGCACCATACTTTGATATTACATGTTCATGTGCTACGATCAAAGGCGAGCATCACGTGCAATGGGCGAACCCGTCATTTAGCAAATATCAAGTTTCAAGTTTCAGTAAACTGGTCTTACAGATCGATATTTTGGAAAATCAATCAACTGCCCAAAGATGGTACGTTGAAGTTATGCTGGGGTGTCATTGAGGGCTATTGCAAGAGGTGTTGCTTGTCATCCATCTGTAGTGTTTCTCCTTATTGTCCGGTATGGTGTGGTCAGTCTTAGTAAACTTAGGCTCAGTATTATTTGTTACACTGCTATGCTGAGTCTAACAACACCTAGTAGACGGTTTACCTAGACTGTGGTGCGGTTTATGTTGTATTCTCCGGCTATTAAATAGCATCAGAAATGTATCTGCGCATGGACAGACAGTACGTTCCGGCAAGTAAAGTGTGGGAGCTTTGTAAGCGTGCTGTTGTTTATTCGACATTCGTGCTGTTGTTTATTCGACACCATCGACTATCAGCCCACTGGCCAGAAAACATCAGCAAACTTATGACGTTAATGACCGCCAACGTTTCAGATCGACCATGAGTGATAACTCCTTCATCCGTTCATCTCAAGTGGCGGGATGAAAGCAGAATAGCTTCGACATCGTCGTTTGTCGGACAGAAAGGTCCGAAATCGCACAAGATCGGCAGGGTATAGAGCAAAACGACCAATAGAAGTCCTTGTTATCGCCAGTGCACAAAGCAGCACGATTAGATTTGTGTCAAGCTCGACGTCACCGGTATTACACGTCAGAGGGAAGAGTCTATAGTCGGCCGAAAGTCGACATCTTTTGTTCATAGCTGAGTTCGTGTTTTGCGCCGCAGAAGTCCCTTATATGCGCAACGTGATATCTTGGCACAAGTACCGTTTGATGTTCATTTGTTGTATAGGGGTGCCTCTCACATGGCTGTTCCTTGACCATGTGACGATCAGACAAAATCTGAGTGGATAACGGCACATTAGTGACACCACAGACAGGTTGTTGTACCACGCTTTGCTGACCATCCTTTCAACACAAGGCTATTTGCTACATCGTGCACCTGCATGTCCTCCTGTACAAAGTCATTATGTACGTGATGTACAGTACAAGCTTTCCATCATTGAAGGTACGCGATCCCTCAAGGTCAAAGTCAACGTCTGATACAGTCAGTCAATGCGGAGAAGGATCAGGGATGAGAATGCAGCTGGCGGAGGTTCCACCAGACATTGACATAGTGCTCCGCTACTGATCCTTATGTGATTTCTTGAGGACTGTGTGCATTGAAAACGACCAAAGTTATCAGCACTGCAAAATGAGTAATCTTTTGTTGTTGTCATGTTTGCTTCTCTGAAGACACAACAGCTTTTGGTTCTTTTTGAGTTTTGGTGTGCCATTAAATTATTCCTTGAGGGTCAATTCATTAGAAGTTGAGCATCCAACGCGACATGGAGAGCAATGACGTCGGGCGGTTACTGAGCGGTTACTGATACAGAAGATTAGTATTGTACTGACAACATCATGATAATAGTAACCAATACTGAGGAATTAGTGAGTGACCGATTGGGTTTTGACGCTCCTTCAAACAGTATTAATATATTTATGTATTATTTATTTATTTATATATATTTATATAGCGCCAATATCCAGATCACCGCTTTGTTTTTCCCTCGATCATTGGATGTCAGTCTCAAACGGCACAATGTATTATCAATCTCAATTCCCTAGGGAGCATACAACTCTTGCAGCCACTAGGCGCATCGAGTTATTGTGGCTTTCTCATCCTTACGAGGTACCCATTCACTGCTGGGTGGACTGGGACACGTAGTCACAGTATTTTGTCCAAGTTTACTGCACGTTGCTGTACCCGCAACTAGGTGTTTGCAAGTATTTATGTGGCCACCATCTGGTCATATACCAACGGATTCGTGGGTTCTTTTAAGTGCAAGGGGTTGTGTACTGTACAGTAGGGGTTGTGACAACACTGAGAGAGTCTGCACGCAAAGTTGACTCCAAGGTTTTTTACACCTGTCACAGGTGGGCTCGATCCTGTCACCTCAAGCTCGCTGGATCACTAGCCTGGCGCCTTAGCCATCTCGCCTACAACGCCCCCATAATCAACTTTCAGTCGTACCATAGTTGGCCGGCTTAAGAGACGAAAATCATTTTTAACATTCATTCTCACCAGTATTTGGGCCACGTGGCAAATCAGAATTAAAAAAAAACCCGGTGGAAATGAGGATTTTAACCGGCGGTGAATAGAAGACATAATGAAGAATATTTGAAGAACAAAGATGGACAGCGGACATGAAGAAGTGTCAGTACCAGTTAGAAAATCATTATATTTCTTCCTTGTTCCGCTCGTGCGAGACACTTTTCCTGACACCCGATATTGGCAGCATTTCAGGACTCGTGATTGACTAAAACAGGCATAATTGGACAAATACGTACGTCTAACGAGAACTAACGAGATTTAACGAGATCTCGTCCTGACAATACTGAACCAAATCGCCTTGGTTACGATAGTGCGGAGCCATCCTCCAGTAATAAAATTACAGCATGAAGAGTGAAGTGGGCAGAGAACATGTAGGTGATGCTGAACTTCAACCTCCGAGGTTGTCCTGGATCTGACTCTCTGTGATGAATGGCGAAGTGTCTCTCCGAGTAAACCCCATTTACTCTAACGAGGTACAGCTAATTCATCGTCGATTTTTGTAAATATATTGGTCGATATATTATTAAATTTATTCCAGTCAGGAAAGAAAAAAGGGTGAGGACGTATTGCTGTTTTAAATCAGTACTAGTTTTGGTGTACTGTTACAGGGATATTGACGTGACATCAGTCAATCAGGTGTACTGTTACAGGGATATTGACGTGACATGAGTCAATCAGGTGCCGAGGGAACGGATTGATATTCGGTGCTTGTACAGTTGCAAGATTTGTAAAGATAATTATCAGAAAAAGGTCCTGACCGGGTTTGCTTAAGTTTTTTATTTACTCAGTGAAACTATGGATGGATTAATACATTTCGAAGGCAACTTAACTGCTTGTGAGCTGTAAAGAATTCTAAGTTCACTATTTCCTACTACTCCATGACCGGAGATACCGTTCGGGGACTCTACTTCCAACTTGACCTTGACCGGAGATAACGTTAGAGGGCACTACTTCCAACTTGGCCTTGACGGGAGATACCGTTAGGGGCCTCTACTTCCGACTTGGCCTTGACCGGAGATACCGTTAGGGGGCACTTCGTCCGACTTGGCCTTGACGGGAGATACCGTTGGAGGGCTCTACTTCCGACTTGGCCTTGACGGGAGATACCGTTAGGGGGCTCTACTTCCGAATTGGCCTTGACCAGAGATACCGTTAGGGGCACTACTTCCGACCGTTAGAGGGCACTACCTCCGACTTGGCCTTGACCCGAGAGATACCGTTAGGGGCCTTGACCTGGAGATACCGTTAGGGGCCACTACTTCCGACTTGGCCTTGACCCGGAGATACCGTTAGGGGCTCTACTTCCGACTTGGCCTTGACAGGAGAGATACCGTTAGCCTTGACTTGGCCTTGGCGGGAGATACCGTTAGGGGCACTACTTCCGGCCTTGGCCTTGACCCGACTTGGCCTTGACCCGGAGATACCGTTAGAGGGCTACTACTTGGCCTCCTACGAGACTTGGCCTTGACCGGAGATACCGTTGAGGGCACTACTTCCGACTTGGCCTTGACCGGAGATACCGTTAGGGGCCACTACTTCCGACTTGGCCTTGACCCGAGATACCGTTAGAGGGCACTACGTCCGACTTGGCCTTGACCGGAGATACCGTTAGAGGGCACTTGGCCTTGACTTAGAGGGCGACTTCCGACTTGCCTTGACCGGAGATACCGTTAGAGGGCTCTTGGCCTTGACCCGAGATACTGTCCGACTTGACCGGAGATACCTTAGACCTTCCGACTTCCTTGACCGTACCGTTAGGGGCACTACGTCCGACTTGGCCTTGACCGGAGATACCGTTAGAGGGCCTTGACCTCTACTTACCCGACTTGGCCTTGACCCGAGATACCGTTAGACCCGGGCACTACGGGACGTCCGACTTTAGCCTTGACCGGAGATACCGTTAGTTAGGGCACTACGTCCGACTTGGCCTTGACCGGAGATACCGTTAGAGGGCACTACTTCCGACTTGGCTCCTGACCTTGGCCTTAGACTACGGAGATACCGTTAGGGGCACTACTTCCGACTTGGCCTTGACCGGAGATACCGTTAGGGGCACTACTTCCGACTTGGCCTTGACGTGGAGAGATACCGTTAGGGGGCACTACTTAGGGGCACAACTTCCGACTTAGTCCGACTTGGCCTTGACCGGAGATACCGTTAGGGGGCACTACTCCGACTTGGCCTTGACCGGAGATACCGTTAGGGGGCACTAAGTCCGTCTAGCTTGCATACTGTCTTAAGTTATGCATGCGCCAAGTTGCTCGACATATCGCTATGGTGCGGTACGTGGAGAAATAGCATCCTCACACAATCTCGCGCTATCAGCTACATCTCGGCATGTAATCGCTTTTGAAGAGAAGAAACACATGCTAGAGACGAGTAAATTATGCTAGATGTTAAACACCACACTGAACCAGTCCATCGTGTGATGATAAGTAGCAGACAGGCGAACCACAAGGTGAAAAAAGTTGATGGTTCACTGCACAAACGTCAGCAGATCTTGTATTCCTTAACGAGTTTTACCTCAATTTGACTCCATCGAGCAGACTGAAGATCCTGTGCTCCAAAACAAGATTTTACAGGCGCTCACAGAGGCGCTCTACCTCTACTCCTGCAACTTCAGACTTTCTTTACACGCGGTCGAGAGTTCCCATTTTGCGAAAATGAGTGAGTTTAGTTTTACGCCGCACTCAGCAATACTCCAGCTTATGGCGGCAGTCTGTAGATAATAGAGTCTGGACCAGACAATCCAGTGATCAACAGCAACAGCATCGGTCGACGCAATTGGGATACGATAACGTATGTCAACCAAGTCAGCGAGTCTGACCACCCGATCCCGTTAGTCCGAAAGTTTAACCTTTGGCCATCAGTATGGATAGTTTATAGTTCTAAGATATAATGTATAGAATACGGCCCTACGGGAATTCCCATCCGAGTTAGAATAGGAGTGAGTGAGTGAGTTTTACAATATTGGGGTATGGCAATCTGTAAATAATCGAGTCTGGATGAACAGCATGAGCATCGATCTACGTAATTGGGGTACAATAATATGTCAACCAAGTCAGTGAATCTGACCACCCGATCCCGTTCGTCGCCTCTTACGACAAGTATGGGTTACTGAAGATCAGTTCTAACCCGGATCTTCACGGGTACGTTAGGATAGGTCACGACCCCGTGTGTTGGTAGGTGACCTGTGTGGCATCAGTTCACGACTTCCTGGATCGATCACCGGATTGTCTGGTCGTGACACAATCATCTACAGGTCACGGCATATCGCTGGAATCATGGAGTGCGGCATATCTTGTTTCACGAAAAACAGCGAACTTACACGAACTATGTCCTTCTTAACATATGCCAGGCTGTTTGAGTCATGGTTCAGACAGACAGGACCGATACTTATACACTTGGCAGATTAATGCGCACTTCACTGTCAGAACTGTGAGTTGAAATTTCAATTTTTAAATAGTGAACGTCACATTAACGTGTCTCAGAGTTATTTCCTCTGCGAAAAAGGTTCATATAAGCTTCAGGACTGCAGCAAACTGATTTCGTCTCTAAGACGTGCAAGAAATCCATGATCCTGGGTTCGAATCCCAGTTTATCCCTGATTAAGCTTTCAGGTTTATCTACACATACCTCGTCATATCTGAAAACATCTCCAAACATCTCTTCATATTTCACCAGACATAATATATTGCTTTTATTTATCAGCTTGGCAAGGACATACTAATAACTTTGTTAGTGAAATTCAAAACAAACATATTTGCACTCGTTAATCCAACTCAGCAATTTTTTAAAACGTCTATTAGAAACGTTCATAACAATTTTAATGTTTTGGAGAAAAAACGATTACATGTGCTTCATAAGACCTCATCAAGTTACCATCGTAATGCCTCCGCGTATGTCTCGCTGCTGGAATTTTAATAAAGTTCTGGAATTATGTGTTATCACAATGTTCATCAATGTCCCCCGGGCGGTTAATATGTCTGCGATGCTGAGTTACAATGAGAATCAACTATAGTTACCATGGTAACAAGGAAGATTTGTGTGCAGATCAGTAAAACACACCTAGCATTTTATTTGTATACAACCATCTTAATTTCATATGCGCTGTACATTGTCAGTAACGCACATTGCGGAAAGTCATATCGTATGTTGAAATATGTTTTTGATTTGGTTAGGATGCAATAGTGGCTTTGTTTGCTGTCAGCGTTAGATTCAAAACACAGTACACGGTCGGTGTAAAGTGAACCTTATCACACACTTATGTCAGTATCATGGAAAAAGAGTTTTTCTGACCCGTATGATCCTTTGACTCATAAGAAAACGACAAAATGATTGGAATCCATGTTGATTTTATGATGATAATTGCTCATTTTTTTATAAAAACCCAATAAAACACTGATTTCATACAACACTGTGACTGTACAAGTATGGCCTTGGAATGTTTAATGTTGAATTTATTGGTGAATGTGAACATTCGAAATGTTAATTTGCGTGTCTTACACGATTCAAGGTCAATACCGAGTGTAACCTCAATGTGACTGTATGACAAAAACACCACTTCTCCTCATACCCCCTGTCAGCCTCCTGATCCTCTGAAGGGCCAGTCTACGCCATCCCTCGTGTAAAGCAGCTTCCAATTGGGCAATGTTCTGTCCAGGAGGATCTCTTTGTTGCACACGACAACCAATCATGTCCCAGATATGCTCATAAACATACTTCAACAATAAAGCAGCAGCATAGTCGTGCTTTAGTAGTTAATATCGGGGCTCATTCAATCGTGAGAAATGTCAGGGGTGCTTAACTAAGTTCCCTTAGTCGTGCTTTAAGTGACCCTTATTGCAGACTGATGTCAATATCAGATACATACTTCATACATCGTGCTTTAAAGTGAACCTTATATACAGATACATACTTCAACAACAAACAGCAGCATAGTCGTGCTTTAAGTGAACCTTATTGCAGACTGATGTCAATATCAGATACATACTTCAACAACAAACAGCAGCATAGTCGTGCTTTAAGTGAACCTTATTGCAGACTGATGTCAATATCATATACATACTTCAACAACAAACAAAACAGTATCAAACGGTTATGACAATTTAGCTTGTACAAAATACATGGTCAAGTTTAAACTGTACAGTTTCGTCGCACCGTTTGAACAAATTTACCGAGGACTGTGGTAGTATGTGTTGATGTTTGTGTTCCCTGCAATGTCATCGCTGAGCAATTGAAAACATACAGCGTTAAAACAGTTTCACTGTAACATAATAGCTGGGAATGGGGTGCATTTAATCTCTATAAGTTTGTGATAATATACAGAAGTTCGTAGTCGCCGCTTCCTCGAAATGTTGACCATAGTCAGTTCACATTACGTTAGTAATATTTGCATCGAGAACTATTCACAAAGATTGATTATAAATAGATCAATGTAAAAATAAAAATAGAAATAATAATATGTCATGGTTCAACTTGTACCATATACGATTACATTACGTTAATTATTTCAACCGTCATACACTGGCGCATATCAACCAGAGAAGATAATGAAATACGTCACACATTACGCACACGAACTAAACAACAATACGTTCACAGCAATGCCTGTTGCCAACATCGCGCAGAGCGGATAGCGAATGGAGTTTATGACCAGCGTCCGGTTTTGGGGAGTTAGCCTTGGTTTTCAGGCATAGAGGGGTTACAGTCTGTGTCATGGCTCAGTTGAATGCAAAAGGATACAGAGTGACAAAGATACAGAATGATTAACTTCACCATTCCAATCGTCAGCTTTCTCTTATGTCGGGCCTTCATCATTTGAGGTGCAAAGCTCTTTCTACCAACATTTTCAAAAGAGTCTACAACTATTGATAAAAGTATTTGGCTCGTGGTCACAACAATCGAGACCTCAATAAAAGGTTTGAATTTGAATTGTGCAAATATTTCCAAACGTGACGTATCAATGATAAAAAGGATGTCTGATGCAATATCCTATTTGGACTTGTACCAATATGTATTCGTGTTTGTTCAGGCAAACAATTGACTTGTCTTTGCGTGAGTTTGTGATGGATGCAGGATACAATCACAGCGGTCACTCCAACATGACTGAGTTGAAGCTACTGTCGCGCAGCCTCCATTATCAGTAAAGAATCTTGGTGTCTCTCTGGAACCAGACTCTCTCTGGAACTGCACTACAGGTTGGTAGCATATGCAGTGCACGGTACCTGTGAGTCTAGGTTTTAGGTCTTGTCCCACAATGAAGCACGTTACTCATGTGATGTCGCCTTTGGTAAGTGACTTCGTTAGAAAAGTGCCACTGTTAACCCAGCAGCAACTGGGTACCCGATAGGATGAGATGGTAGTTCCTCAAAGACAACGTTTATCCCCCAAGCGTGCTGAGAATGAACATCGCGTGTACACTGACCGGTGTAACGATGTTAGATCAGCAAGCACTTTAAGTAAGGCAATTATAATGTTTTTATTGAATAGCATTGGACATCTTTTTGTCAATAATGTGTCAAGTTGTATCAGCAATCGACTAACAGTCTTCTTTCCAGTATCGGCAACAGAACCTGCAAGAGATCCCAAACGGCGGCCCTGTAATCTCCCTCTGTGTCACCTCAGTACAGCAGCCTACCCCGCCCGTTCTGAAGACGCGGCACTGGTCACGTGTCATGGCTGGAACCGACAGAATTCGTTCCTTAACACATTGGAACTGTATTCTTCTGACTATCTGACCCAGCTTGTAAATGAATATGCTCCAGACAGAAGTCTCCGAGTATAGAATCGAGAACTGCTCACATTTCCAATAAGAAAACTAAAATTGTTTTGCTGCAGGAGACTTTTCACACAGTGCATCCTGACTATCTTTTGTCATCATGTTACTTTCATCTCTGACACATTCTGAAAATACATCTGTGCGGACTTCATCATGTTTATTCTCTTTCCACGGACATTCTCAGGTTCTTGATGCTGATGCTAAAGCTGATGATCCATCCTGTCCATGAATGCCAAGTAAAATGCAAACTGAATTGGTAGATATATGGAGTGGAATCTTGGGCTATTGGGGTGGTTGTCACTAGTGGTGGTCCGATTAATTGAAATAATCGAAGATTGGTCGCAGTGACTAAACGACCAAGCAATCGATCATGTTTTCTCATAATCGAACACAAACAATTCTGGAACACTTGTTTTAATAAACATTATTTTTCACGAGGTTGGTTTTGTGAGTTACATTTCATAAGCACTACAAGCTCGTTCCAAGTCATGATTGAATTTATCTTAAAGACTCTAAGAAATTTATGTTCCTAACATACTAGTCATCCTTTAAAGATGTGAAATTTTGCCCCAAACCCCATAAGGACTACATGTTTTTTACCTTATTTTTTTCTGCATTAACAAATTTCATAAATGACGCTAACCAATCATGTTCGATGATTGATCGGTTGTAAAGAACCAATCATCAATTATGAGATTTTAACCAATTCCCAACACTAGTTGTCACCATCACCACCACCATCATGAATAAACTTACATTTCCGCCATGAAGAGGTACAGTCCAACGATGAAGAGAGGAACAGTGAACTTTGAGTCAACAGCACGAACAAAACGTGCACACCGTAGTTACCGTAATGCTACAAGTTAGGAGGATTTTTTATAATATTCCAGGACTTGGTATCTCCTGAAGACGTACATAAAACAGCCATAATACAAATAACACATCTCACTAACTGTTCTGAACTATAATATCAGTTGTCACTACAAAGCATTCTTCAGGGAATAAACCTCTGATACAAACCCTCCAGTATGTCAGTCTGACATTGACCTTCCCCTCCCCCTCCCCCTCCAGTAGACCTATTACTCATCCTTCAGACACAGATAGCTCTTGAGTCTCGGGTCATTACCACGCCTCGTGGTCGACGTGACCTTCCACCAGCAGTAAACATCAACACACCGCCATTATGTATGTTTGGGCTGTTTCTACAAGTCCTTCTCGTGTCATCACCAGTATCAGTTTAATGGCTATGTAACCTCTGTCCCATCAACATTTGTATCCTAAAATATTAGGAATGTTTCCAGTCTATCGATACCAGAAGGGAGATTTACATGATTGTGGCTGGAACCAGAAATAACGGTTCAAAACGACATAACACTAATGACACAGTTAATGCAATCTTATATTGGAATAACATAAGAAGATAGAATCTAATTAAACATAAATATCATTTTCTTTGTCACTGTGTTTGCATCTGTCCAGCCATGCACACTTTGAGAAATAAGTATATTAAGAAATATTACTTGTACATCATAAAATTTATAAATATATATCTCTATTAACCTATAGCTATTCTAGCAAGGAACATCTAGAAAAGTTGCCAATGCTTCTGCTTCATGCCTTTCTACACAGAAAACATGCACTCTCTACTGCCTAATAATATTGTCAGTATGCATCTATTATAAGCCTGTGTTCCCTTGTGTGCAAGTAAAGCTTGACACTGATATATGAGCATCCTTACTGACACAACGTAATATTACAGGTTCTTTACGTCAAATATCAACATGACGTTTGCAAGAATATTTGATTATTATCCTCAAGTTGGGTACGTCTTTCTTTTGGGATCTGAAGGACTATCAACAGGTCCAACACGTACGTGCGAGGGCTATTTTGCTAAAAAATATGGAATAATAAATTAACACTAACGGTTTTATTCAGATCTCAATCGCCACAAAGAGCTTAGTGTATGTGAAAATAATTACCTGGTCTCCGAAATACAGTTCAAATCAAGTCTAGTATAATTTGATAAGTCTAAATTGCTCTCCTGAAAATATGCATTGTTCCAATTAGATGAAATGCATATATTTTGTAGACATGTACTTAAAATATTCTGGGACTGAATATTTGTCTAAAGATTATTCACACGGACGGGCTGCACTGGATTTGGCGCTGTAAATCTAAATAAATATTATCTTTGCTAACAAGCACCTGTTACCATAACGAATTGATAGTGATTCATAAACACAAGCGAACGATACAGTCGGAATTTGTTAATGGGTTATGGTTTTAGCAAAGATTTCTTTAGCCTAAGGAAATGTTTTGGTTTTTGTTAATATGTCTGTTGTGTGATCAATGGTAAAGATACACTTGAACAACATATTGTAGCATTTATTATAACTATATGTAAATTTCCATAAACATTGTATGATCATTGTACGATACCAATCACTACAAAAAGTGACTTAAAATGGTTAGCGCAGCTGCAGCAACCTCTATAAACACACGTAAAGGAACGTCAATTGTTTACCTGATCAAACACGGGGTCATATGGTACAAAGCAGAATGATTACCCTTTTTCAACTGGTTTCATGAATTGTTTCAGGTGTTCAGTAACACATGCAACCTTAATAACCAATGACATAAAACCTCTGATACAATACATTAATTACTCGAGGATTTAATACGCTGATTACTAGCGGATTTAATACAATCATCGCTCGAGGATATAATACGTTGATTAATCAAGGATTTAATACATTCATTACTCGAGGATATAATACATTCTTTACTCGAGGATATAATACAATCATTACTCGAGGATTTAATACATTCATTACTCGAGGATTTAATACATTCATTACTCGAGGATTTAATACAATCATTACTCGAGGATTTCATACATTCATTACTCGAGGATAAAATATATTCATTACTCGAGGATTTAATACATTCATTACTCGAGGATTTAATACATTCATTACTCGAGGATTTAATTCAATCATTACTCGAGGATTTCATACATTCATTACTCGAGGATAAAATATATTCTTTACTCAAGGATATAATACTTCGGTTACTTGGGGGCATAATGCTTCCATTACTTGAACATTTAATACGCTGGTTACTTGACGGTATAATGCGCTGGACACCTTGACAATTTTGAAAAATTATATTGTTTCTATTGACAAACTAGGGATCATTATTGGGTATTCTGAGATTCGAACTCAAGGTCAGCGGATCCTGGATGCTGAGGGACACATCTCTGCTCAGAGGGGGTTAAAGTATGACACCATAAAGACTCCACACATAGGGTTTGATCACAAAGGAACCATGACTGTTTGACTAAGTCTGACTGACTGACTGAGTTTAGTTTTACGCCGCTTTTAGCAATATTCCAGCAATATCACGGCGGGGGACACCAGAAATGGGCTTAACACATTGTGCCCATGTGGGGAATCGAACCCGGGTCTTCGGCGTGACGAGCCAACGCTTGAACCACTAGGCTACCCCACTGCCCCTGCTTGACTAAGTATTTACAGAGCACCATGATAGAGCTGTAATAAAGCGAGTCGTTAAGCAACATATTATCTGGTACGGTTGTGAAACAATCATCCTTCACGTCCATGTAGCCGTCTCCAAGTAAATGTCAGTCAGGTGGAGACCTGCGGCGGACAATTGGGTTACAGCTTACGTCAGCGTACAACACCATCAGCCACACATTCCACATGTCCTCGTCTACAGAACATGGCCTTATATTCCAACGATCCCCTGGTTTCACCCAGATATAACCGAACCCTTTGGTGTAGTGGATCGCTTAAATACATACAGAAGAAGAAGAGTGAGTGAGTATGGCTTTACGCCGCTTTCAGCAATATTCCAGCAATATCACGGCGGGGTACACCAGAAATGGATTTCACACATTGTACCCATGTGGGGAATCGCATCCGGGTCTTCGGCGTGACGAACGAACACTTTAACCACTAGGCTACCTCACCGCCTAAGAAGAGTGAGTGAGTGAGTAAGGTTTTACGCCGCTTTTAGCAATATTCCAGCAATATCACGGCGGGGGATACCAGAAATAGGCTTCACACATTGTGCCAATGTGGAGATTCGAACCCGGGACTTCGGCGTGACGAGCGGACGCTTTAACCACCAGGCAACCCCACTACCCCCCGCCCCAGAAGAAGAAGAAAACAATTATAATAATATTGTGAGTAAGTGAGGTGGGTTTTACGCCGCATTTAGCCATATTCCAGCAACATCACGTCGGGGGACACCAGAAATGGGCTTCACACATTGTTCCTATGTGGGGAAATCTAACCTTGCGGACTTCGGCGTGACGCTATATAAACTACTGGGATATACCACCGTCCCCATTCCCTTTATATGTTGCGTCACATTATTGTTGCATTTAAGCTGTGGAATTTCTGCTATTGTTATGGTGTAAACAAATAGATTTAATGAAACGTCATTGTTTTGTTTTTCTACAGAAGGTGCAGAATGCGGTTAGCCTGAGTCTGTTATGACTCATTTATCCAACTGCACGTGTGTTGCCCTCGTATGGAGGCGCAGTAGGTCTACGGCAGAACTCAGGGGTAATGTTTAAGAAAAGACCATGTGTAATGTTTATGGGGAATAGCGGACCATTGAGTACACGTTGATAATTATCACGTGACAGAGCGCACACGTGTGGCAGAATAAAGTCACTCTGGGAGATCCAGACCCATAACAGAATAAATCTAGGGTGACTTGATCTAGAACTGATACACTCTGGAGTGAAATTATCCAATGATCGAATCGTCCCTTCTCAGGATCAAAACACTCCCCTGGAAAATATGCATAACATACAATTGTTTTATTTGGGGAAAAATGATATATACATGCTGATTAAATGTTTTTTCCTTATATCAAATGCTTAGAGTTTTAAAGTTTAAATTTACAAACACATCAGCATAACTGTGAGTGAGTGAGTATGGTTTTACGCTGCTTTTCGCAATATTCCAGCAATATCACGTCTTCGGCGTGACGAGCGAACGCTTTAACCACTAGAGTACCCCACCGCCCCAGCATAACTGTGACGAATGGCCAATATTATAGGTGTAAATACTGGCCCTGTCACTTGCACACATACATGAAATCGTACGATGATTCTTCATCGTCAACGTGGTCGGTGAGGCGATGGCACGACTAGCTGAAAGCCCGACCTTTAGTCACGCTCTTGTAGGTAGAAGACTTACACCACGTGGTGCAAGGTCAGTCATTGATCCACCAACACAATTAGATATATTGGACATTTAGGTATATTGGACATTTAGGTATATTGGACATTTAGGTATATTGGACAAATGATATCCATCATAGTTTCCTCCATAACGATACTTTCACGGTTTGAGTAAAATAAACCCAGAATACGGGTACGTTACCTCTACAGAACGTAACAGACTTACAATGGCATAATAGTCTTGTATAAACAGGGCAATGGGGGTAGTCTAGTGCTTAAAGCGTTCGCTCGTCACGCTGAAGACCCGGGTTCAATTCCCCACATGTGTACAATGTGTGAAGCCCATTTCTGGTGTCCCAGCCGTGATGTTGCTGGAATATTGCTAAAAGCGCATAAAACCATACTCACTCACTCTTGCTTAACCACGACCTATGCACTATCAATGTATCTATTTTAGCGATTACAGTGATAGACCTAGTGAACATACAACGTGAATGTTAGTACCAATATTCTCCAGCGAAACTTGATTTGTTCGCTGGCTTTTCTGCAGAAGTTGTTCTTCAGGGAGCCCCCGGAAATGATATATTCCTGTTAACTATGTTTAACCATGTTTATCATATATATGCATGGACACTCTGACCCTAGGGCCTAAGTGGAGCATAGTTGGGGATCACAGGATTAAATATGTCTGTCATTTGTACAAGTGAGGTGTAATCATTGTCTTTGACATACTGAGTGGAAGTGTGCTCAATAGGGTTTTGTCATCCTGGTTATTGAACGGCATTTTGTGTGTGAATTGCATGTAACGGTCGTATATTGTGGAAAATTCAGAAAAATGTGTAAAAACCTTGCACTTGCTATGATCAGACATTAATGTGTGAAAATTTATATAATCAAGATCAAAAACCGATTGTATGTATACAGAAATTTAAGTTTTTTAATTTTGTACATGATAATAAAATTCATTGTTTGACAATCACTTCATAAATCAAATAAATTTACTTTTGCATATTAGGCATTATCAAAAGGACAAAAAGATCGACTGAAACCATTGCCTTTTGTATTTTCAACTCTTCCTTTGCCCATCTGACCTTCAGTTCAGAAAAAAGGACTTTCAAAATGAGACATATTGTGAGAGCATATTGTAAGTATCATGCTTGCATCTGTTCGCGTTCCACTTTAACATCCAACTCAAACAATCGCTAAATTTAAACATGTACATAAACTCAGATACAACGGTGAGCGTGTATGTGATAGTGTTTCCTCGCCAGATGATACATTGTTTAAGAAAAGGAAGAGAGAATGAAACAGAACACAACCACGCCCAGATAACAGCGACAAATTAAGTCACACATACATACATACATACATACATACATACACACACACATGCATGCATGCATACATACACACACACATGCACACACACATACATACATATACGTACATACATATACTGTTTATATATACTCCTGAAGCAGAAACACAAGGATTATTTAACAACCCACGTGACTATGTGATGCTGGTTGTGGATTGTTTATAAAGTAAATGTCAGGTTGTGGTCTACTACTGGTGTCCTTATTAAACTTTCAGCAATGATCTTTGTCATAACCTTTGTGTGTGACATGTCTCGGAAATGCCACCTTCCATACTCTGGAAACCCTACTTACCTATACCATTATAACGATTGCTGACCCTGCACTTCTGAAGAGGAACCATTTTATGATATACAATTTTATTGCAGTAGATGCGACGTTTCGGTGTAGATGCTAACACCGTTACCAAGCAGGTACAATAAAATGCAATTGACGGTGTTAGCATCTAAACCGAAACTTCGCACCTATTACAATGAAGACGTTGTCTAGCCATAAAAAATGGTGTTCCTCACCACAGTAGCTTCTAAATGTCACTTAAAGAGACTTGCACTTCTCATTGTTAAAAACATATTTTATGTTTAGCCACATACGCATACAATTTTCTTACAATGTAAGGTAATGAAAAGGGAGCTTCATTTTTTTCAATCCGAACATCTTTAAGCATTGAGGACATTGATAGCACCAAGTACATCTAGCATATTATGTTTTGATTGATGATGTTGGTTACCTCCAGCTCGTGAATGACGGACTGATACCCTCGATATTATCTTTAAACTGTTGTAATACGTACTTAAGATACCATCTTCAAACTGTACTAGCTACTTGAGATATCATACCGTAATACCTACTCAAAACAATGTACAGAAACTGTAATACCTGCTAAAATGTCATAATCTTCAAACTGTAATAGGTAAGATATCAAGATATCACGCTGTCTATCAAACTCCAATTCGTACTCTCGATATCACCTTCAAGCAATACTGCATGGTCAAGATAGCATGTTTAAAACGCATGGAAAGGCGATACGTATTCAAGCTCTCATCTTCAAAACATACTATGTACTCCAGATTTCATCTTCAAAGCTGTAATATGTACACATTCCGCCAAGCTATTTCGTGAAAGCTAAAATGAACTCAAGGAATCATCTTCACACTTAACATAGCACCTTGGAACTTATATATAGACTAAAGATATCATTCTGTGTGTCATATATGTTCAAGATCACATTGGGACTGTAGAATATATTCAAAGTGTCACCATGGGACTGCAGTACATATTCAGGATATCACTCTAGAATTTGAAGTATATACTGAAGATATCATACTGGGTGTAGTATATACACTAGATATCACTCTGGAATGTCAATGTATAGTCAAGATAACCCTTAGGACCGTAGGGCACAAGATATCACCCTCATACTGTAGTATATGTACACAAGATATCACCGCGGGACTGTAGTATATACACAGGATATCACCTAGACTAACAACTAGTCTCTGAAATGAACATATTTTACTGAAAAAAGTTCATAGTAAAAAAATATAAAATATAATGAAAAGGAGCCCTGAGACCTTCCTGAAGCTGAGGAAATCTAGACTTGCCACATATATACACTTGTGATATCACCCTGATACTATATCACCCCGATACTATGACAAATATACACAGGATATCACCCTGAGACTATAGTATATATACACAGGATATCACGCTCATACTGTAGTATATGTACTCAAGATATCACAGCGGGACTGTTGTATATACACATGATATCACCCCGATACTATAGTATATCTACACAAGATATCACCCTGAGACTATAGTATATCTACACAAGATATCACCTTGATACTATAGTATATCTACACAAGATATCACCCTGATACTATAGTATATATACACAGGATATCACCCCGATAATATGACATATATACACAGGATATCACCCTGAGAGTATAGTATATCTACACAAGATATCACCCTGATACTATAGTATATCTACACAAGATATCACCCTGAGTATAGTATATCTACACAAGATATCACCCTGAGAGTATAGTATATCTACACAAGATACCACCCTGATACTATAGTATATCTACACAAGATATCACCCTGAGTATAGTATATCTACACAAGATATCAACCTGAGAGTATAGTATATATACACAAGATATCACCCTGATACTATAGTATAACTACACAAGATACCACCCTGATACTATAGTATATCTACACAAGATATCACCCTGAGAGTATAGTATATCTACACATGATATCACCCGATACTATAGTATATATACACAAGATATCACCCTGAGACTATAGTATATCTACAAAAGATATCACCCTGAGACTATAGTATATCTACACAAGATATCACCCTGATACTATAGTATATCTACACAAGATATCACCCTGAGACTATAGTATATCTACACATGATATCACCCTGATACTATAGTATATATACACAAGATATCACCCTGAGACTATAGTATATCTACACAAGATATCACCCTGATACTATAGTATATCTACACGAGATATCACCCTGATACTATAGTATATCTACACAAGATATCACCGTGGGACTGTAATACGTCTAACTATTCCTCGCACTCCTTAACTCGACTGTTAACTTTCGCCACATGGCATATGGATGTTGGCAGGCCCCCTAAGCAATAGATAATAACATTTTTACGGCTAAATAACTTGGTTTGCCTCATTATTCTTTCAAACTATACTCCCCGTGTGCTGCTTTCAGCTATTGTAGTCAGCCACGTGGTCCCACAAGCTCATCTTGACGTCACTAGTATCAAACCAGCACATGTAATCATATATTCTGACATGAGTAAGAAAATGTTGCTTAAAACCGAGTCGAAATCTGAAACCTGAAATCCAGATTAAGCAAACCAGTGGTAGACAGCATGAGCGAATCCCCCACTGCCAGGGTACGTTATCACACAGCGAGCCCCATTACACATTACAACCCTGGTGTTCATCATCAACAACCAACTCTACAGGCATAAACCCCAGACTGGTCTTCGTGGCGCGGAGCATGCTCTGCATCTACACTTCCAGTGTAACGTTGACAAATACTTCAACAAAACAACATGACCTACATGCCTCCAGTTCATACAAATAGACATAAAACGCAACAATTATGCCTGAATCTCTTTTACTGATATAAAGAGAGACTCTGAGGGTTTCATATTTTCCGTATATGTGACACTGGTACCCCCTCAACCTGAGTCTGATCTTACCTGGAGAGACATGTCGCCAGGCGAACAGGACAGTCCACCCGGTGACGCCGCTGCAAACATGGCTGGACGTTGACGCTGTTTCTGTCAAAGGTGAAGGTCAAGCCTCGAATAAGCACATCCAATCTGGACCACAGCCTTTGAAGTCCGGAACGTGGTGGTAATTCTTCCTATGTTTCATTGCACTCGTTTCCCTGTCTGTTTGACCTGCTGTGTTTGACTGCAACAGGTGCCCTCCCGAGATCAAACGCCCTCTTCACGCTGTATCTAATCCATGGGTTATTTGTTGTGTTCGGATGTCGGTCTATGGTATTCTTCCTGTTCAGGATGTGAACAGGGTTCTTCCGCTGCCTCAGCACCACCGCTGAAAGAGTGTCTTAAGTGATATAAGCAAATATATCAAAGGTTTCCTCAACCGTTTACTCAACAACCTTAACTCGTTGTTTTCAAGCCATTGATGTCCGTCCGCTCTTCACAGGGCCAAACACTTGACTACGTATTGACCTCTGACCTCAGGTTCCACCGCTAACCTATGCGCCAAGGTCACCGTCTTCTTTCCAGTTCAGTATTCGATGACGGTTTGCCGAAAACCATGTAATTGCTCTTTCATTGTGGTCGTCCGTTAACGCAGCATACGGGAAAGCAGGCCGTACCAGCTGCCACTCTGCCTGTACATCGTGACACTCTCGGAAGACAGACTGCTGTAACCACACACGCTCCTAACAACTCTACACTACCATCTGCACAAGGACTTATCCAGCGTGGCAGCAAACAGCAATAAACAAAATCCCCAAAGCATTTATGCACATACCATGGATCGCTTGTTGCAGACACTAACGATTAATGAAGTATCCCATTCAAATTCAACCACTTTTATGCAGAAAAAACATCCATGCGTTAGGATTCCCGCTGTGTCTGTCAGTCGATGGTTGCTCTCAACACGTGCTCGTCATAAGCAGCGAATTTATCTAATATGTGTTGATCTGTGCAAATTGCCATAGCTCGCACGAAGCCAGCTAGATGTCTCCTTTTCTAGATACTGTGCGACCACGTGACCACTTGACCGATACCGCCACACAGGTGGAGTCAGGTAAACCTGGGGATGGCTGGAAGAGGGGAATCCTAGGAAGCTGAGATGTGATCTTACCTCGACAAACTGAGGCGACTCTCCGTGCCTACAGGAGCTGCAATACTAGCGTGGAAGTATAAGCCTCACCTGGGCAAAATATTATAGTATCCTGTTACAGCACTACTGTCCAAGACTTGGGTTCTCTGCAGACAGAAATAATGAGGCATCTTGTTTGACGTGTGCAGGAGGGGGTTGTGTGAATATGGCATTGAGGAAATAACTGTACACAGAGGGCATGGAACATAGAGGGTGCAGTATATTTAGGATACGGTACATCTTGAATATATATTATATGGTACCTTGAGGACATGTTACATCTAGTACATGGTACATCTAGGACTTGGTACATCTAGGACATGTTACATATAGAACATGTTACATCTAGGACACGGTACATCTAGGACATGGTACATGTAAGACAAGATACATGAAGGACATGTTACATATAGAACATGTTACATCTAGAACAAGGTACATTTAGGACCTGGTGCATCTAGGACATGGTACATCTAGGACATGGTACATGTAGGACATGTTACATGTAGGACATGTTACATCTAGGACAAGGTACATTTAGGACAAGGTGCATCTAGGACATGGTACATCTTGGACATGTTACATCTAGGACATGGTACATCTAGGACACGGTACAACTAGGACATGGTACATGTAAGACAAGATACATGTAGGACATGTTACATATAGAACATGTTACATCTAGAACAAGGTACATTTAGGACCTGGTGCATCTAGGACATGGTACATCTAGGACATGGTACATGTAGGAAATGTTACATGTAGGACATGTTACATGTAGGACATGTTACATCTAGGACAAGGTACATTTAGGACAAGGTGCATCTAGGACATGGTACATCTAGGACATGTTACATCTAGGACATGGTACATCTAGGACAAGGTACATTTAGGACAAGGTGCATCTAGGACATGGTACATCTAGGACATGGTACATCTAGGACATGGTACATCTAGGACAAGGTACATTAAGGACAAGGTACATCTAGGACATGGTACATCTAGGACATGGTACATCTAGGACATGGTACATCTAGGACAAGGTGCATCTAGGACATGGTACATCTAGGACATGGTACATCTAGGACATGGTACATCTAGGACATGGTGCATCTAGGACAAGGTGCATCTAGGACATGGTACATCTAGGACATGGTACATCTAGGACAAGGTGCATCTAGGACATGGTACATCTAGGACATGGTACAATGGGGAGATAGTAAAGGCACACGAGGAGAACATGTTGAGCATACACCACGACGCTCTCGGCAGAATGTTGTATCTTCATTTATATTTTTATTTACACATGTTGCTACAGGACAATAATCTGTCTGCAAGATCTATATCGGTCTGTCTATGATACCACCATATATCACGATTTTAATCTTCATACGATAAGTACATGGGAAATTGCTTAAAGCAAGATTTAAACAATATCAGGACGGGTGATTCAAGAAACGGGTCCTCTCCACTGTACCTACGTTGAGAATCGAACCCCGACCTTCGGCGAGACGTGTGAACACCACGATGCTGCCCCACCACCTTCGTTGTATGGGTGTTTCAGTATAAGACGGAGTACTTAAAAATCAGTAATGCGTGTTGTTTTGTTGTTTTTGGGGGTTGGGGGTGGGTTGTTACATCTAGAACAAGGTATATTCCCCCCGGCCCCACCCCTATGCAATATTGCTTGACCACGTGAGTAATAGGTTAATGCCGATATATATGTTACACTGCCATAGACCTACACGCGTTACTAAGGACGAGTTACAGTTTATCCTCGTGTAGCTGGCGCTGTGTGATAGTACAGCTGAAGACTAATGACAGTGCTCAAAGTATCGTTTTGTAGAAATTAAACTAAATACTTTACCTCACACGCGAGGGTAATTACAGCCTCTGCAACCTAAAACAAGCCAGAAGCCTGATACATCACAACAAAACACTACACTACAGTTCTGTATACACATCAGGCAGTGTTTTGTACAGCACAGTACTAGTGTTTTCCAAATGCTCAATGGCGTTGCATACTGATGCCTATTCATCCGAGGATGAGTTTACTGGGCAGATATTTGAACAGAGCCTAAAATAAATCACTCACAGAGGAGACTAACACCAGAACATGCTCTGTGGTGTGGACGTTTGTCTGCCCTGCTAGACTAGGAAATCTAGACTTGCCACATATTTAGACTTTCTTGGGAATATTTGTTTGAGGGTCTGTATGACAGACTCTAGATGTGAAGCCCATTTCTGGTGTCCCCCGCCGTGATGTTGCTGGAATATTGCTCAAAGCGGCGTAAAACCAAACTCAGTCAGTCAGTCAGTCAGACTCTAGACTAATGCTTATTCTGTAACATATGCTATATTTGACCACTTTCTAGAATGGCATTGTGTATTTCATGACGCTGATTCTGATAGCAACAAATATACCAATTTAAATTGAAAAGGAGGCCCTGTGGGATGGGAGATTGAACCTAGGAAATCTAGACTTGCTTCATTTACAGCTTTAGCATTGCAGGGAGGGCTGGGCAGTAGGGAACATAATGTGGTTCAAGGACTGTGAGACAGAAAGACTACTGCCCTGCCAGACCGTGGAGGCCACACCTCCCGCCCCCATCTTCTCCTCTTCTCCCTCGACCCCCGCATCCGACCCTTGCTTTACCCCACTCTCCTAATGAGGCAAAATCATTTATTAATATAATTTGATGTTACGATCTAATTAATTATACTACACATTGTTAGAGCACTCGTATGTCACCTAGATCATGTAATTAATTAAAGCAGAGCTCCGGACACCCGAGTACATCCATCCACTCTCCATAAACCTATACAAGTCTTTAAGGCAATAATTATTAGCATAAAAAGATTATTTCTAGAAAATATTAAAAGACTATGTTGTCTCTCTAATAACCTCCTTCCGCTTTGCTAGACTTGCCTCTTTAAAGGATAGAATTACTATAGATACATGGGCTTTGCATTCAGCATTTGCTTGGAGCAAGACGATGTACAATCCCAATTTGTAAAATCAAGACAATATGTAAAAACTAACTCAATATGTAAAAACTTAATGCAAAACGCCAAAAATAACGCAATATGATATTAATGCAATATGTAAAAGATGTCTTTAACGCAAAAAGTACAATATATAACGCAAAATGTAAAAACAATTTTCAACTTAATATGTAAAAGCCAGTTTCAGGGTTGACTATTTGGGGTGGCAATCGTAATCCATTTTTTTCACAAATTTGGCAAAAATTGACTTTATTTACAAAAACTAAGATATCTCAATGTTTCTTACAACATAAACTTCATATTACATTTTTTTACAAAATTTTACCTCGTTCAGTATACATGTAAGCATAGTCGATAAACATATAATTTACTTGTATATAGGGATATTTTAATCGATCTCATAGTCTATTTTAGAAAGTTTTAAAGGAATAATTGCATTCTTCAACTGGTTGTTTTCATAACTGGTATTTTGGGTTATATTTATTATGTCTTATTCAAGAAGCTTTGATCTTTTGGGTTTGATCTTTCCTTCAAACTGTCCATTCCGTTGTTGATAATCTGTGATTACCGAATTGGGTTTTTAAAGAAAACCACTTATTGATCCTTCTTAATTTCGTTTATAATTCTTGTAATAAATCCAATTTTAACTCATTGTTTATTGGGGTTCGAATTAATTACAATTTCTCGCATTGCTCTGGACAACTTCTCTGTAATTGCTCTGGACAATCTCAATCTTAACTCACCCCTTGTCACTGTATTGCTCTGGGTTCGACAACTTTCTCTCTCACTGCATTGCTCTGGATTTCTCACTGTCCCATTGCTCTGGACCCTTTCTCTCACTCCCATTGCTCTGGACTGTCTCTCACTGTCTCATTGCTCTGGAACTTTCTCTCACTGTCCCATTGCTCTGGACCTTTCTCTTTCTCATCTCACTCCCATTGCTCTGGATCCCTCTCTCTCTCACTGTCCCATTGCTCTGGACAACTTTCTCTCACTGTCCCATTGCTCTGGACAACTTTCTCTCTCACTGTCCCATTGCTCTGGACAACTTTCTCTCTTCTGTCTTTCTCACTGTCCCATTGCTCTGGACACTTTCTCTCTCACTGTCCCATTGCTCTGGACAACTTTCTCTCTCACTGTCCCATTGCTCTGGACAACTTTCTCTCTCTGACAACTTTCTCTCACTGTCCCATTGCTCTGGACACCCTTCTCACTGTCCCATTGCTCTGGACAACTTTCTACCACTCTCTTTGCCCATTGTAACCGTTTTCTCTCTCTGTCCCATTGTTCTGGACAACTTTCTCTCTCACTGTCCCATTGCTCTCTGGAACTGTTGATCTCTCACTGTCCCATTGCTGGACAACTTTCTCTCTCACTGTCCCATTGCTCTGGACCCCTTTCTCTCTCACTGTCCCATTGCTTTGGACCGCTTTCTCTCTCACTGTCCCATTGCTCTGGACAACTTTCTCTCTCACTGTCCCATTGCTCTGGACACACTTCTTGTCACACTGTGGGCCTGAACTGTGCTACCACTCTCTTTGCCCATTGTAACCGTTTTACTCTTAATTTGATCAGGTGGATTTGGACTCATGTAGTGCTCCCCCTCATTTTCAGGATTGTTGCCAAGATATATCACTAGAATCTCTTTGGGGAGAAATTGTGTCACTGTTCCGTTTACATCAAAGATTCTGACCTCTATCATAAGATTGTTGATACAACCGTGAGAACCAGGTGATCACCATATGTCCTGTGAGTGAGTGAGTGAGTTAATAAGGGTAAACACCACTTCAGCAATTCTTTAGATATTCTTTAGTTAATTGATGTCTCCATTTACATAAACATTAGAATAACTGGTTCCATTTGTACTAATGTTTTATACTACGTCAAATAATCATGTGACAATGTCAGACAATACATAGCGAATGGCAGCCTATGTGATTAAATGGTGAATTACGATTATAATTTCTTAGGCGTGGTTTGTCATTTTGTAATTTTATGCAGGTATCATTGATCTTGGCACTGACATGTTTGTTGGTTCTGTTTTCTGAAACCATGAACAAGTCCCGTTACCCATTTACATCAATATTCCATATTACTTAAATTGCATCAAATACAATAACTTTCTTTCATTCAATTTGAACGATCAACATCGGGATGCAATCTCAAATGTCTCGATTTCATTGGCAGCAATATTACCTGTGACTTGATTGAAGGAAACCAGATATGATTGGAATGGAAAAGTGTGTAAAACATAAAACTGATATTTGTATCTCCTTTGTATTTAAACATAACTCGACAATTTCTGTTTACCGACTAAAGCAGGACAGTATGCGTTACCAGCATCATTCATTGCACGTTACCGACATCCAAACTTTGAGTTACCAACATACTCGCGCGCTTTCAAAAATGCTTATTCTTCAACACATGGACATTAATAAGAAAATTCAGTGTATTCGCACCATCAAAGTTTATCAGTGTGCTGAATAATGTTGATTGTATACACGTGGAAGACTGCTAATTCGAGGGGAATAACGCCAAGCGATCTTACCTGCCGCCATGTTGGGATACTGCAACGTTACCACAGTGAAGATGGATTTACCCTTTCTAAATCAAAGATATTTGTGTCCAGCGACACATTTACACTTGAACAGTCATTTTCACATTTTGGAGTAATATAATATTTGTAAATACATTCTCATAAATATGATATTTTCTCTAAAATTCATTTAAAGTGTTTCTGAAACAAATTACCAAGTCTCTCGTAATTCCTATGGGATGGCTCAAACATTCTTATCAGGATCTGTTGCATTTCATTTGTGTATTTTGAGGTGAGATTAAAAAACACACTACCAGGACAAGTAACTAATACATTAATTCCATAAAGGAAAATGTTTTGCTATTAATTCACCACTAAATAGGACAAACCTGAAAACAAAACTGGTCTCTCAACAAAAACAATATAAGGAAAAAGAAAAAATACAAAAAACTGATATCTGCAGAATTCCAAGTTGAACCTTGGTTACCACACCCAATATCATTAAAACCACTTCTTGAGATATAGTGCAAACCAGATGTTTGGACGGACAGACTGACGGACGGAGGGGGTAATTTTATATCCCCAACTTTGGGCTACATAATGAATACAACCCATATGACCATTTATGTAAAATACTATGAAGAATAAAATGATTTCCTTGGATACTGTCGAATATAGATTATGATATCAAGTATCTCTATATATGTATATTACACAATTATCGACTTTGCTTTGATGTTAAATGACCCAAAAGATCAGATATCAATTAAGTTAGAAATGAGATTAATTTTGACAGAAATATTGCAATAGCTTAAGTTATTTTGAAAATCAATAAACTAAAGTTTACAAAAATATGATTTTCAGTCGCCAAGACTTATAAACAACAATATAGCTGTATTTTACAGATTCCGTTAATCTTTTACAACTTGCGTTAAAAATTGTTTTTTACAATTTGCGTTATGTGTTTACATATTGCGTTAAAGACATCTTTTACATAGTGCGTTAAAATATATTACATATTGCGTTTTGCATTAAGTTTTTACATATTGAGTAAGTTTTCACATATTGTCTTGATTTTACATATTGGGGTTTGTACAGGCGACGGTTTGCAGTGTTGGGTCCGTTAGACGAACCCATCACTGTCGTTGGAATCTCGGTCGTTCTAATTGTTCACAGATCTGTCAGCCCGAGTTCGAGGGTTTCACAGAAGTGGGAAAGATCTAACACGTTCATTACTTTGGGCTTTAATCCCACAAAAACTGACACGCCATGAAATAGTTGAAATACTGCTCAAATCGGCGTTCAACAAAATTCACTCCCTTACTCTTCTAATATTAATGTGGGTCTGTAATGGGTTTGGTCAATTGGCGGTTCCCATAATTACATATAAAACTACTTTTCACGTACACTATGTAAAATATGTTATCATGTATATTTAGAGATTGTCCATAATCAAACAGAGTAATTATCACAGTTTAAATAACGAGCTTCTAATAACGAAGTACATGTAATCACCAAAATCTGGAAATTTCTGGCAGCTTTAGGGCAGGAGACGTAACAAACATCGTTATATGGCAAACAATTCCTTCGGAGATCCATGGCGCCATCAAACCAATTGTTATTCATTGAAACAGAAATGAATGTTCGCATCAAGTGTACATGTATGTGCACGCATGCACACGCAGTCATGATTTTAAACTACATGTATATCCCTATTTATTAATCCGCCCATATTTACACAATACTCAGCAAATACTCACCCAAAACCATGAAAAAGCAAATTGTCACGGAGTTTCAATCATTACATTTAATAAATAATAAGAAGTTACATTTGGTTTCGTCATGTTGAAAAGTTTAAAATAGAAATTTAATCATGAATATGCATTGAACGAAAGAGAATGAGATTTAAATATTCGCCGCTCGAGTGTCTACAACCTCATGAGTCACCATATGTAATTCTACATAACCGTCTTCATGATCTCATTGCTGTCACTACGAAGAAAAAATACATTGGCGTTGTTCAGTTAAAAACTATTCATCTAGAGAAATATGATTGCAGTTTCCACGAAGTCTATTAACAGACAGTCACGACAGACAGACAGCAATTATTTTGCAGAATAATTTCTTTCCCATATGTGAGGTATATAAAACTAGTACTGGTATGAACCACCTGGTAGATAAAATTGTTATCATCTTAGACAGCCAGGTTTTGAAACGTAGCCAGTTTTAAGCACATTGTGTCTTCTGTTCCTGTCTTAAGATGCTTGTGGCGCCTTGGCGTAGAGGTCAAAGGTTAACAAGCAATTAGGACTAAAACTCTGAGCATCATCTTCATATCTTTCTAATAGGGTAGATAAGTTATACTGGCAGCTTGGATGCCCTGCGGGGAGTTTTCAATGTGCCAACGAGCATGTTAGCATCATGAGTAGTGTCAGTTTGACGCAATAATCCAGCAATATTCCAGCAATAATCCAGCAATAGTCCAGCAATAATCCAGCAATAACCCAGCAATATTCCAGCAATAATCCAGCAATATTCCAGCAATAATCCAGCAATAATCCAGCAATAACCCAGCAATAACCCAGCAATATTCCAGCAATAATCCAGCAATATTCTAGCAATAATCCAGCAATATTCCAGCAATAACCCAGCAATATTCCAGCAATAACCCAGCAATATTCCAGCAATAATCCAGCAATATTCTAGCAATTACCCAGCAATCTTCCAGCAATAATCAAGCAATATTCCAACAATAATCAAGCAATAATCAATAATCAAGCAATAATCCAGCAATAATCCAGCAATAATCCAGCAATATTCCAGCAATAACCCAGCAATATTCCAGCAATAATCCAGCAATATCACGGCGGGTGAGACCAGGAATGGGCTGCACGCAATGTACCCATGTAGGGAATGGAACCCCGGCCTTCGGCGTGACGAGCGATCGCTTTACCTACAAGGCTACCCTCCGCCCGTTAGTATCGCTGAAGGGGTCGTTGTCGGCACGTACCCTAGGACGATTCCATTCCCATTGTGTCGTATTCTTGACTGGAATTGTCATACTGTTGTATTAGATACATTTGATTGCGTTATGTAATAATGAGAATACACAGTAACGAATATTTCGCGATGCATATGAATACCACTCGGGATCAGTTGAACGGGAACAACTACATACGGTTTCGGTTTTGGATTGCGGAATATGGACTCGTCCGCCTTTTAGGGTACCGGGTACGTTTCTGTATTTTGACTTTGTTTAGGGTACATGACTGTATACAGAAACGTACCTGGGGTACATATCTGCAGTACCTGTGCCGACAACGACCTTCAGCATTAGTAGCATGCCGTTTTGAACAGTACTTCAATCACATGAAGGCTACATTGACAGAGTATTTCCTAGATAATTGCCAACTTGAGGAGGCGAGGGATCATAATCAAGGCGAATGTGGGATTCGAACCCAGAATCAGTGGATCATGAGAACAGCAACCTGATGTAGGAATGAGGAGGTGCTTCAACCAGCGTGTATCGTCTTTAAGTCGTTCAACACAAATATATTGGATGTGTTCTGCTTCTGAAAGTTTTGGCAGACATGTTTAATGTAATTTCACGAATACCAACGTGTTTGTTTAATAAAATTGAGATTTGTCAGATATAAACACATTTACAGTAATTACTCGTAATGTAATAAAACTCTCGCGTCATCCACCATGGATTGACAGCCTCGTAAAGGTCAAATGTCAATCAACCTGAACGTCTGTCTGTCACGCGGAAGGATATATGTATCCATGTGTGATGAGGCTCCTTCGTCCAGACAGCATGATGCAAACATCTGCCAGACCTTAACGCGGATGAGGGTACGAAGACGAGGCATCCTTCATCTTTTAATTAGCATGCAGATGCTCTTTTCATGACCCATTTGCAGAGTAATATATATAGTATTCTATGGCCCAGCAATGTTGGTCAGACTCCAACCCTCAAACTCACGTCTTCTCCAAGATCATGTGTAACTCGAGTCAGGTACGGGGCATCTGCAAATTTACTTGGCGCTAATCGTCAGGTCTGCTGAGACTCAACCCCTCGTCTTCTCCATTCAACACTTCTCCGATGTCGCCTGACACGATAGTGCGAATCAGCAGGCCTCATATCCCCTCTCGCTCTCTCGGCAAGTGACTTGGTGTTAACGTCGCCATGAGAATTTTGATAAATACAAACGTCACGTGTGCGTGTGTGTGTGCGTGTGTGCTTTCCTGCATACTAAGATACCATGCCGCAGTTGAACTACGCGACGGCCAGTCCTGGTTGTATTCCCTTAGCGACGAGATTCAGGCAGGGTAACACCAAGTACCATCTTTCACGTCACTGAGTATGTAGCATTTGGGGATCGAACCATCAACCTTTCGCCCACCGGGCAGACACACCGACCAATAGACCAGGGAGAACGTGAGTGACTCGTGGTGACAAGTGAGCATGTCGCTGGGGCAAGGATGGATGAGGTGAGGTGAAATTGGGTTTAACGTCGTTGAGAATATTTCGCTCACATGACGACATGCATGCGTGTGTATGTGCGGCTGCTTGTACTAGCCCAGACTGAAGCTGGTTTTATAGTGCTAGCCCACTGAGATACCATGCCGCAGTGAAGCATGAATACCCCACTCAGACACATTATACTGACTCCGAGCCGACCGGTCCTTGTTGTACCCATTAATGCCGAGCGCCAGGCAGGGACCAACAAGTACCATATTTTAACGTCGTTTGGTATGACGCGGTCGGGGATCGAACCCGCGACCTTCCGCTCTCCAGGCGGACGCTCTAACCACTACACCACGGAGGCGGTCAAGGATGGATGTAATGCAGGTTTGAACATTTTCGTGAAACCCACAAGAATGGTTATCATGATATGGTAGAATCTAGAATCAGCGACAAGCAAGATGGATGCGACACACAACTGAGGGAATCAACTTGCTCCAGTCCACCGGGCCTTCAATGTTTGGATAATTCATCTGTTTGAATGTTCTTATGAACGGTGAGGTAGCTTAGTGATTAAAACGTTTGCTGATGACCTCAAAGGTTCGACTCCCCACAGGGGTACAATATGTGAAGAACATTTCTGAAGTCCCTTGTCGTTATTTTGTTGGAATATTGCTAAAGGATGAATAAAACGCAACTCACTCGCTGACTTGCTTAACTACACTGACGTACAACAGAATGTACACTTGGTGTTGTGGCAACACGTACACGTTTGTCAGTTGTCAGTCAACAATCAAACCAATCTAAAATATCTACGTTGTTTTTCTATCCTTTAAAAACTCCAACACCAGGTGTCTATGTTCTCCTGTACGTCGGTCTACGTCAGCAGGTTAACTGGGTGGTGCTATGATGCTGCGTGGAATGTGCAACATACAGACGGCATCTGTCAGTATAATCCATTTCTCATGTTCTTATATAACGATGGCCAACGTTTGACTTTAAAATACTATCGGAACATATATCAGACATGTTTTTAAAAACACTGACTGACTGACTGAGTTTGGTTTTACGTCGCTTTTAGCGATATTCCAGCAATATCACGGCGGGGGACACCAGAAATGTTCTTCACTCATTGTGCCCATGTGGGGATTCGAACCCGGGTCTTCGGCGTGACGAGCCAACGCTTTAACCACTAGACTACCCCACCGCCCCTTTTAAAAAACACAACATTACACTCTTTTATCACAGCTGGCGATACCAAAAGGATTTCACAAATAACAATGTGGGGAATCGAACGCGGCCATGACGAGCGAACGCCTTAGCCTCAAGGCTACACTAGGGACGTTGGGGTAGCCCAGTGGTACAGCGTTCGCTCGTCACACCGAAGACCCGGGTTCGATTCCCATCTGGGTACAATGTGTGAAGCACATTTCTGGATATTGCTAAACGCGGAGTAAAACCATACTCACCCATCACACATCAAGGCTCTACTACATTATACCGATGGACAGAGTGGCGGCGTCTATGTAGCACTATTCATAATCATAATAATTCATAATCAACCCTGCTAAATTATGACCTGATCATGGTTTTGTAACATACATTAACATTAGTTGATGTGGTGATATGTTTTACAGAAAACATCAGTAATGTAATCTGTATATACAGTACAATTTTATTTTAACCTTTAAACATTCTGACGTGCCTTATTTTTTCAATCAGATACGTGATCTCAAACTGCAGTTTAGTAAGTTGGGTAAATGAAATTTAAATATATATATGTTACAATCACTGTCTGTAACGGAGTTCTAAGTGTCAGAAAAACACTCCAGCGTATTGTTACACATCTGTCTCGAACTTCGTAATAAGAAAGATATAATACTACCAAGCAGATTTTACCATCTGCAGTCTATCAATGCAACAAAGCATCGGGTGATATATTTTTTTAATTAGACAAGCTGAAAGTTTATTGCCATTTTATACATTGTACAACTACAGCATACATCGAGCAGTTAGTCAGTGCTATGATAGCGGAGCATAACAATTATGTTGGGATTGTTCTACAAATACGGACTTCAATCTAGATAGTTTTGTGTATTATTTTACGCCGCACTAAGCAATGTTGCAGCTATATGGCGGCGGTCTGTATATAACCGAATCTGGAACAGACAACCCAGTGATCAACATCATCAGCATCGATCCACGCAATTGGATATCATGGCATTTGTCAACCAAGTCAGAAAGTCAGCAGGCCTGATCCCGTTAGTCGCCTCTTACGACAAGCATGGGTTACTGAAGATCGATTCTAACCCGGATCTCTCGGGTGGTTGAACACCGCTATATTCGCGTGGTCACATTGTTGTGTTTTGAGCAATATTTATTGTTCAGGGGCATAGACATATAGACAGCAACAAGATCATTACTCAAAGTCTGACGTGTTCGTACATTCCTGAGACAGGTTGTACAGTGACGACACAGACAATGTCAACTCATGCTGATTGAGATGCCAATGAAAGAATAAGGTCTATTTCACCATCCACTTGTTTATTGATATTTTGATCGCTACCAAAGACTTAACAATTTATTGTTGCTTTTAAATGTTTTAATCATTATATTTTCATTATTTGAAAACATGCAGTACAATCCCTCTCCTAACCCAAAGTCGTGATTGAAACGGGCAGACATAGTAAATCGGTCTCCCGTGATGCGGGCTTCACCACACGTGTATACTTTGGCTACAAACGGTTTGTGCAATCGGTCTTGGGACCTGAATATTCGAACCACATTACTATTCCTATCACACTCCTAGCTCTTGTTGTGACATAACAAAAGACGTGTGTTAAACACACCTGTGAATCGTTCATCTGCACCATATGGAGTTATCGCCTATAATTAATATAAGCGCAAATCAAAAAGAGCGTAATATAAGTGCAACCAGTCAAACCATTCGTGCATGCATCCAAAGTCGGTCAGGTCGAGAAATACTCTGTCATCACTGCTGGCGACCTGATTCGCCGCACACAACAAAAACAAAAGCATATAGTGTATTCTTCATCACTTGTACGTGGGCTGAGCTTCCTCAAATCGCGAACCCCGTGGCCCAGTGTTCATGGCTGCTCATCAGCTTCTCCTCATTGTCCTGTCTTCATTAATGTGAAGATCCGGGTTAGAATTGGTCTTCAGCAGCCCATGCTTGTCCTATAGCAGGTTTGAACTTGTCTTCAGCAACCCATGCTTGTCGTATAGCAGGTTAGAATTGGTCTTCAGCAACCCATGCTTGTCGTATAGCAGGTTCGAACCCATGCTTGGTCTTCAATTGGTCTTCAGCAACCCATGCTTGTCGTATAGCAGGTTCGAATTGGTCTTCAGCAACTGGTCTTCAGCAGGTTCGAAATGGTCTTCAGCAACCCATGCTTGTCGTATAGCAGGTTAGAAATATTGGCTCTATCAGGTTAGAACTTCAGCAACCCATGCTTGTCGTTTAGCAGGTTCGAACTGGTCTTCAGAACCCATGCTTGTCGTATCAGGTTGGTCTTCAACAACATGCTTGTCGTTTAGCAGGTTCGAACTGGTCTTCAGCAACCCATGCTTGTCGTTTAGCAGGTTCGAATTGGTCTTCAGCAACCCATGCTTGTCGTTTAGCAGGTTCGAAATAGTCTTCAGCAACTCATGCTTGTCGTATAGCAGGTTAGAAATAGTCTTCAGCAACCCATGCTTGTCGTATAGCAGGTTAGAATTGGTCTTCAGCAACCCATGCTTGTCGTTTAGCAGGTTCGAAATGGTCTTCAGCAACCCATGCTTGTCGTATAGCAGGTTAGAACTGGTCTTCAGGTCGTATAGCAGGTTAGAATTGGTCTTCAGCAACCCATGCTTGTCGTTTAGCAGGTTCGAACTGGTCTTCAGCAACCCATGCTTGTCGTTTAGCAGGTTAGAACTGGTCTTCAGCAACCCATGCTTGTCGTATAGCAGGTTAGAAATAGTCTTCAGCAACCCATGCTTGTCGTAGCAGGCTACTAACGGGATCGGGTGGACAGGTTGGCTTGTCACATGTCAACATATCCCACTCATTATAAATTAAATCTCGAAAAGGCAATCTAATGAACGACATCATAAGCATTGTTCTACGCAGTTGGGTTTGAGAAAAATTGTTTTTGCCAAGTGGCTACAATGGAACAATGTGATAATTGGTTAAAATGTCGCGTTTCGCATTGTTGGTATGTGGAGGTTAGTTTTGCCATTTCTTATTTTGAAGGTGGTGGGGTAGCCTAATGTTTAAAGCGTTCGCTCGTCACGCCGAAACCCGGGTTCGATTCCCCACATGAGCGCAATGCGTGAAGCCCATTCCTGGTGTCCCCCACCCTGATATTGCTGGAATATTGCTAAAAGCGGCGTAAAACCAAACTTACTCACTCACTTCTTATTTTAAAGGGGCGAAAGCGCCGCATGTCCGTTCAAGGCTTCCAAAGTGTCCAGATCGATAAGAAACTATCAGAAAATGTTGTGATTAAATTAGGTTATTCAAATACTAAGTTAGCGTTTGAGTGAAGTCATATTGGTGGGTTGCGATTCGGAATTATGTTTGAGAGAGCGCTGAGCCCAGTTTAGTTCAGCTATTGCGTTAACTAGCTTCACGGAGATGAGAGACGAAACACTGAGAGAAAATAGGTTGTGAGGAAAACATCATTGGAGGCGGCAGGGATCATTGCGCAAGAGTTGCTAACAATGTGTCGAAATATTTCGTATTTGTGAGATACAATAGCCACATATAGTCTACTGCGTTTTAACAGTAACAACATGCATCGTTACAACATCTGCGTATTTGCAACACCGTGTACAGAACACATAATGGGGGACAAAAATACTTCGGATCAATTCCATCGGATCAGGATCAAAAGTGACTCATTATGTCATTTCGATAGGTAATGATGTAACGAAACGGCGAGTGAGTGAGTGTATTTTTAAGTCATTTAACATCAAAGTAAAGCCGACAATTGTGTAATATACATGTATAGCGATACGTGATATCATAATCTATATTCGACAGTATCCAAGGAAATCATTTTATTCTTCATAGTATTTTACATAAATGGTCATATGCGTTGTATTCATTATGTCCTATTCAAGGATGTTTTACCTTTTGGCCTTTTTTTATCCCACAACGCGCATGTAGCGTCCGTCCGTCAGTCTGTCCGTCCAAACATCTGGTTTGCACTATATCTCAAGAAGTGGTTTATCAATTTATGATATTGGGTGTGGTAACCAAGGTTCAACTTGGAATTCTGCAGATATAAGTTTTTTGTATTTTTTTTTTTTCTTTTATTGTTTTTGTTGAGAGACCAGTTTTGTTTTCAGGTTTGTCCTATTTAGTGGTGAATTAAGAGCAAAACATTTTCCATTATGGAATTAATGTATTAGTTACTTTTCATGGTAGACAGACAAATAGTTGGGGGTTTTTCAATCTCACCTCAAAATACACAAATGAAATGCAACAAATCCTGATAAAAGGTTTGAGCCACCCCATAGGAATTACGAGAGACTTGGTAATTTGTTTCAGAAACACTTTGAGTGAAATTTAGACAAAATATCATATTTATCTTGATGTATTTACATATACTATATATATTACTCCAAAATGTGAAAATTACTGTTTACTGTTATCAGGTGAAATGATGAAATCAATCAGAAGTAGGCAGAAACGTCACCTGATGAAGGGGCAAGAAGTAGCCCAGAAACTTCGTGTTGTAAATATTAAAGAAGTTGTAAATCCATACCATACGTTGTTATGGTAACAGGACTTGTTGTTCAAGGTTTCAAAAAACTGAATCCATCAAAAATGCTAATGCCAAGATCAATGATACCTGCATAAGATTGCAAAATCACAAACCACGCCTAAGACATTATAATCGTATATCACCATTTAATCAGTTAGATTCAAACATTAGTGGAACCAGTTATTCTATTGTTTATCTAAATGGAGATATCTCAGTGTATATAACGTCTTGAATAGCTGAAAAATTGTTGAAAGGGTGTTTAACCTTATTCACTCACTCACTCACAGGCCATATGGTGATCACCTGGTTCTCACGGTGAGGTGAAATGGGGATTAACGTCGTACTTAAGAATATTTCGCTCATATGACGACGTGCATTTGTGTATGTGTGGCTGCTTGTACTAGCCCAGACTTAAGCTGGTTTTATAGTGCTAGCTCACTGAGATACCATGCCGCAGTTAAGTATGAATACCGCACTCAGACAAATTAAACTGACTCCGAGCCGACTAGTCCTTGTTGTATGCCGAGCGCCAGGCAGGGACCAACAAGTACAATATTATAACGTCGTTTGGTATGACGCGGCCGGGGATCGAACCCGCGACCTTCCGCTCTCCGGGCGGACGCTCTAGCCACTATACCACGGAGGCTGTAGGTTCTCACGGTTGTATCAACAATCTTATGATAGAGGTCAGAATCTTTGATGTAAACGGAACAGTGACACAATTTCTCCCCAAAGAGATTCTAGTGATATATCTTGGCTACAATCCTGAAAATGAATGGGAACACTACATGAGTCTAAATCAAAGTGATCAATTTAAGAGTAGAACAGGTAGAATGGGCAAATGGTTCAGGTCGACAGAGAAGGTAGTCTGGAGCAATGGGACAGTTCAGGTCGACAGTGTGAGAGCAGTTGTCCAAGCAGAGGAACAGTGTCAGAAAGTTGTCCAGAGCAATGGGACAGTGAGACAGAAAGTTGTCCAGAGGGACATGAGACAGTGAGACAGAGAGACAGAAAGTTGTCCAGAGCAGAGGAACAGTGAGACAGAAAGTTGTCCAGAGCAGAGGAACAGAGAGACAGAGACAGAAAGTTGTCCAGAGCAGAGGAAGAGAGACAGTGTCCAGAGCAGAGGAACAGAGACAGAAAGTTGTCCAGAGCAGAGGGACAGGAGACAGAAAGTTGTCCAGAGCAGAGGGACAGAGACAGAAAAGTTGTCCAGAGCAGAGGACATTGAGACAGACAGTTGTCCAGAGCAGAGGGACAGACAGTGCAGAGGGACAGAAAGTTGTCCAGAGCAGAGGAACACAGAGAGACAGAAAGTTGTCCAGCAGCAGTGAGAAAGTTGTCCAGAGCAGAGGGACAGAGTTGTCAGAGCAGAGGAACAGAGAGACAGAGTGAGACAGAAGTTGTTGTCCAGAGCAGAGGAGTGAGACAGAAAGTTTTCCAGAGCAGAGGGACAGAGAGACAGACCAGAGTTGTCCAGAGCAGAGGGACAGAGAGACAGAAAGTTGTCCAGAGCAGAGGGACAGAGCAGGGGACAGAGAAAGAGGGACAGTTGTCCAGAGCAGAGGACCAGAGCAGAGGGAGAGACAGAAAGTGAGTTGTCCAGAGCAGAGGGACAGATGTCCAGAGCAGAGGAACAGTGAGACAGAGTTTTCCAGAGCAGAACAGAGAGAAAGTTGTCAGAGCAGAGGAACAGTTGTCCAGAGCAGAGAGAACAGTGAGACAGAAAGTTGTCCAGAGCAGAGGGACAGAGAGACAGAAAGTTGTCCAGAGCAGAGGAAAGGTCCAGAGCAGAGGGACAGAGAGACAGTTGTCCAGAGCAGAAGGACAGTGATGTCATTGCAGGTTCCATTTCTACCAAATCTGGCTACAGAAAAAATCATCCCTGCCTTCCTCTGTTTGATGCGTTTGACTTCCGCAACAGAGTTGTAATGCCTTATAGAACAGTAGAGTCTGTAAACCACATCAATTGACACCAAACGGCCAAAGATATACGTGTATTGTCCTCTACACAAAATCCCTGACACTGTTAGTGTTCGAAGGTTTATTCTACTGTATGGAAAGGGCAGTGGACTGGCAATTGAAATTCGAAAGTTAGTCAAAGATGAAAGCTGGATAAATGCCTGGCTTAAGGTTGAATACCTGGCGTTTGGCTGAGAGAGGCAAGGAACAGAACAGCCATATTAGTTCCAGATGTTCTTATTCATACCTTTATATCATTAAAACGTCAGTTGATAAAAGTACACATTTGAATATATTCTTTCACATTCTCAGTTGGTTTACATGAAGTCCCATCCGCAATTGAAGCTATGGCAGGTTAAGATGCACGCATTTAGGAACCATTCCAGTATTCCCTTAAACCGCCCATCGTTGTTTCATATACATAGTCAATTCATAACTATTGGCGATCTCCCCTAGATCAGTTGCTAGGAAGTCCAATCGTCAGAGCTACATCTCGATGCCAAGTACCAGTTGCAATTAATTCGAACCCCAATACACAATGAGTTAAAATTGGAAATATTACCACAACATGCATGCTATTTCAAACCGAGTAAGAAGGATGAATAAGTGGTTTTCTTTTAAAAACCAAATCACAGGTTATCAAGAAAGGAATGGACAGTTTGAAGGAGTCAAATCCAAAAGGTAAAAGCTTCTTGAATAAGACATAATGAATATAACCCAACTAATACCATTCATCTAAACAGAGTTTGAAGAATAAAATTATTCCTTTAAAACTTTCGAAAATAGACTATAAGATCGAATAAAATATCTCTATATACAAGTAAATTACAGTATAACACGGATATAACGAACACGGATATAGCGTACAAACGGATATAGCGAACAAATTTAAAAGTCCCGTCAACAGTCCTTTATAATATCATTAAAATTATACGTGAATAACGAACTCATGAGTAGCGAATTAACGGCTATAGCGAACTGATTTACTACCCCCAAGACCCAATTAACGACGTGATTAGCGAACTCACTCAGTGTCAGCTCTGCCAATTAGCGGTACAGTATACATCAATCTTGTTGGCGGTGAATCAGCATTGATTGATGGTCATTAATTAATTAACAAAACAAACATATCGTATTTAACCCATTCAACAACCGTTTTCGTTCACGAGGACGGTATCCATTACCATAGTATGATTGTAAAATTTTGTAAACAATATGTTATATGAAGTTTATTTTGTAAGAAAAATTGCTAAATCTTAGTTTTTGTAAATAAAGTCAATTTTTGCCATATTTGTGAAAAAAATGGATTCGATTGCCAACCCTAATATTCACACCTAAACTGGATTTTACATATCGCGTTAATTTTTTACATATCAAGTTAAAAACTATTTTTACCTTTTGCGTTAGGTGTTGTACTTTTTGCGTTAAAGACATACTGCGTAAATGTTTTACATATAGCGTTATTTTTTACGTTTTGCGTTAATGTTTTACATATAGCGTTAGTTTTAACATATTGTCTTGATTTCACATATTGGGATTGTACAAACCCGAAATGATGCACATAACAGATCCTAGCTCTGGTGAAACCAGCGAGCACGGGTTTGGTGCTGGCAAACCTAGAAACATCGGGGAGAACCGGAGTCGAACCCACGACCATAGGTTTCTGGCTTTTCTCCTTCTCTTTTGGTGGGATTAAACTCATTCACTCATTCACTCCATCTGACACCTCGGAATCAGCTGACCCAGTGGCACCAGTTGTCTCCCTTAGGATCAACCTGAAATAGGTTCGAACCCCTGTCCCGAAAACAATCTTGGTTTGCTAACTCGTTCCACAATGGAGAGTCACTCACTTATAATCCGTAGTATAACTGGTGACATATATTCATAACAGATTTCTAATTTTGATTTATTCGAAAGTTCAGAATTTTCTAGAGTTGTCCCAGCGACAGTGCATGAATCGAGCGAGAGTGAGTTTAGTTTTACGCCGCACTCAGCAATATTCCAGCTATATGGCGGCGGTCTGTAAATAATCGAGTCTGGACCAGACAGAATGATCTGCGCAATTGGGAACCAATGACATGTGTCAACCAAGTCAGCGAGCCTGACCAACCGATCCCGTTAGTCGCCTTTTACTACAAGCATGGGTTACTGAAGATTAATATTCTAACCCGGACCTTCACGGGTTCTGCATGAATCGAAATCAACCACAGTTTGGGTGTTCATGCTGCAAGACATAGCCATAGATTTCATAATCCTGTTTTCTATAGTTCAATACCTTACAAGAAGGCTGATGTCCCTCCAAGACGGGTGTTAGGTTACGGTTTGTGAAAGACACACTGTACTGCCAGCCTCCTCCAGCAGTCACTGACATGAAATAAGATGTGAACACACTCATGATGAAAATATCTGCTGTGATACGATTCCGCACGGCCATTTACGGACTCTGGCACAGCTCCGCATCAAGTGACGTGAACCATTTTGAAAACATCGGTCGTGGCACCGTTGCTGTTTCTGTCAATGGAAGTGAAGCTACGTCCTAATCGATTGTTTACAAGCCGCCGTCATCTAGCCGCCGTAAACTCACAAACACAGGGGGAGTAGGTGGGGAAAAATTGAATGTAAACAAACATGTTAAAGTACAATCTTTCCTGAAACATACATAACGTTTATCAAACACACCCCAAATACACACAGGCCCGAAGTATGTATCTATTAAACCTCGTTTGGGGACAAACTCGCCGAGAAGGTTCACCGTTGCACACAACTAACCCACAACACAGCACGGTCAGAAATCAATATCAGAATATGTATTTATAGTCAAACATATAATGGTTACAACTATAGACCTACATATGTACGAATAATATCTGATGAACATGAGAATTAAATATATTACCCGACTGGCCATTCACACAAAATATATGTTATCACAATACATACTGTCGTGTAAAAAACATTGAATATGATTGATATAATCTATTCACGCTGTTACAACAACAACTGGTACATAAAACATACGTAAATGTATGAAATATTCAAATTACAACATATACTTGTAGATCGTTCCAAAGGTAATACTGACTGACTGACTGAGTTTGGTTTTACACCGCTTTTAGCAATATTCCAGCAATATCACGGCGGGGGACACCAGAAATGGGCTTCACACATTGTACCCATGTGGGCCAGGGTAATAGAAATGGATTTGTTAATAGAACATAGTTTACATTTAATATAGTACGATGTATTAGACGGTTTTGTTTGAGGGACAATGTAATGGGTGTTTATTGCTCGCAGTGTTCTGTGACTGTCGCTTGTGTGTTTGAGTATCTATCCCAGTTACTACAGACGGAGGTACAGTTGTTATGGTAGACTTTAATGACACTTATTATAAAATTTTGTTTGTTTATTTATTGTTTAAAATGACGGCAATCTGTAAATAACTGAACCTCGGCTAGACAAGCCAGTGATCAACAGCGTGAACATCGATCTACGCAATTGGGATAAGATGACATATGCAAACCATTTCAGCGAGCCTGACCACCCGATCCCGTTAGTCGCTTCTTTCGACAAGCATGGGTTACTGAAGACAAATTCTAACCCTGATCTTGTCGGATTCAATTTCACGGAGGCATTGAGAATAAAGGTGTTTATGGGAGTAGTTTATAATTAATAAGAGTCCTTGCTTCTCTGCCACAGATATCTGATGGTTCCATAGTCATATGCTCTGTTATTCGTTCAAAGTCGTTTAAATATTTCAGAAACCTTAAATAAAACGTACATATTTGAGAAAAATATGTGTAACACGTAGGCTACCCCACAGCCCCCATTTTGAGGAACAATAGAACAAATGGTGCACAGCATTAGTACCTTGGCTTCAAGCGTTAAGATGATTGAGATAGGAGTCAATACAGATGGCCCCGTTTCACAAAGCTATCTTAGCTCTACGACTGTCGTAAGTCTATGTTACAGTACAGGTGTTACGACAATCGTAGCGGGGCCCGGGACTATACCTTTAGTGCGTTATCGATTTGACCATTGACATGTCTAACGTATTGGAGTGAGTGAGTTTGGTTTTACGACTTTTACGCATTATTCCAGCAATACCACGGCGGGGACACCAGAAATGGGCTTCACACACTGTACCCATGTGGGGAATCGAACCCGGGCCTTCAGCGCTTTAACCATTAGGATACCTCACCGCCCCCTTAAGGTATGGGAACGTGATAGTCTAATGATATTCTAGACTAACAAGTGATATTCTTGTACATCACATATCATTTCTCATTGAACCAAACCATTAACATGTCGCATGTGTCGTAATGAAATGTTCATAATTCTTTGTCCATTTTCCGAACGCGTGTACCATGAAACAGGATCTCCAGACATCTCTCCCGCCAAGTGGACATACACACCGGAAGTGTAGAACAGTTTGATTACTAAGTGTTCGTTTGCTGGTTAGTGTGTGCGTTTGTTGTTTAACGCCGCACTCAGCAATATTCCAGCTATATGGCGGCGGTCTGTAAATAATCGAGGCTGGACCAGGCAATCCACTGATCAACAGCATGAGCATCGATCCACGCAATTGGGATACGATAACGTATGTCAACCAAGTCAGCGAGCCTGACCACCCGATCCCGTTAGTCGCCTCTTAAGACAAGAATGGGTTACTGAAGACCAGTTGTAACCCGGACCTGCACAGGCACGCAAATGGGATACGATGACATGCTTCAACCAGGTCAGCGAGATTAGCCATCTGACCCGTTGCCGCCTCTCGTTGAGTTCCATGAGTTGCTAAGTCTAAACCGGATCTTCACATTTTCGCCGTATTCACGTTTGTGTTGGACATTTATAGGTGAAATGTATAATGGAGAGAAATTATGGATGTAAACTTGTTTGCAATCAGGAAAACAAAGTTTGGGAGGCTCCGCCTATTTGTTATTCAAATGTTTCTCGTGATAAAGAAGTTGACATCCATAAATTCTCCTTAGTTTGATCATTATGATCAATTATGATCAGTTTGATCATTATGATCAAACTCAGATATCCTCAAGATAATCAAGCACAGCAAGTATCCAAGCAAACTCAACGATCTCGAATTACCTCATGAACGACAGGGCGGTGGGGTAGCCTAATGGTTAAAGTGTTGGCTCGTCACGCCGAAGACCCGGGTTCGAATCCCCACATGGGTACAATGTGTGAAGCCCATTTCTGGTGTCCCCCGCCGTGATGTTGCTGGAATATTGCTAAAAGCGGCGTAAAACCAAACTCAGTCAGTCAGTCATGAACGACAATTTTCGACTGATTGAAGCTGTGTCAGCCAATATACGGAGTAATGAGTATGGTTGCACATGAAAAAAATGAACGATTGCAGAGAGAGTAGAACTTTGCTTTTTATGCTAAGTAGCTGCGATCAGGGCATTTACAGACCTGAGTAACATCAACATCCTTTCATTGACAAAATCATGTAAATGGTGATATTTGTCACTTATATAGTTCCTTTCCCAACTCAATAGCATTCTTCTTTTCTACATGGTTCACCTCTTTGTTTAAATTTTCCGGATATCTTATCTATACCAGTTAACTTCCGTCTGAGTGCAACTGAACAACTTAGATATCCCTCGTCCTACAACTGACGCGTCTTCTAATTGTAAAATACCCAGAAGGCCCTGCATACCGCGTCCAAGTCTCGCGAGATGTCTGCCCACGGAACTGCCCGTGTGTGGGAGGAACTCGGCAACAGGAGGGCAACTGTCTTGTTTCAACAACAACACGTCCATAATTACAACTTTAATCAACATGTTGATGGGAAGAACCGATGAACGTTGCAGATAGATATGCAAATTTGGCTCAGTGCACTGAAGCCATTACATAAACGGCTGGCCTCCACTGTTATCTAACCATCAGGCTCTCAAGCGGCAGACACAATAGCGAAGGGTATTTCAGCAATTTATTTAAAAGATTCGAACAGGACGATTTGGGAAATAAAACAGATACATTTTGATTAAAACAATTTTTCTGTTTGAATATGATAGTCTAGGATGCCCCGTGGGAATTTATATTCATCGAATGTGCCGAGTCCTTTCAGATCTATGATGTTAAATATACATAAAAATAATTACTCCTTTGCAAATCGAAAAACATCGTGTAGCACCGTCTGCGTAAAGATATGTTAACGCCTCGATAGAAAAAATATCTCGTCAAAAAGATACTGTTTTTCAAGAAGAGTATACTGTTACATTTTGTAGTAAGATATCGGCAATGTTATGGCGGGTAACAACGATGGGTTATAGAACCCGGGGCTTTGGCGTGATGAGCGAGCGCTTTGACCACTGGGCTACCTCTGCGTCTACTTAAAGGAGGACGTTAAAAACATCTTCAAAGGCAATGTAGCAAATGGGACAGTATTTGGATCACCTGATATGTAACCTCATGGGCAAAGGAAACTGATGTTGTGGCTCATAAAGAAGACACCACGACATATATGATAGAAATATTGTTTATTTTACAACATTTAACCATGTACCAAGCATTATAGACTATTAAACAGAATCACCAATCAAGTAAAATAGACGTGGGGTAAAAATGAAATGTTACCCAATCACAGATCATTCACAAGGTGTGTTTCAAGTCACATTATGGGACTGTCCAAGCCTTCAGTAGTATAGCGTGTGACTACCCCTTGAATCGATATATGCCAAAACACGTCTCCTCATGGATGACGTTAGTCGCCGGATGACGTCAGCAGGAATTCTGTGCCACAGATCCAAGAGAACGTGTTCGAGCTGCTGTCGATTTGCTGGTGGAGGTTGCCGTTGTCTCAACTGTCTATCAAGATGATCCCAGAGATGCTCTATCGGATTCATATCCGGAGATCGTGCTGGCCAGGACAATACGTTGATGTTCACGTTGTTGAGGTTGTCCTGTACGAGCCTGGCTGTACGTGGACGTGCATTGGTAACTCAAGACTTTGTCTCTGTACCTTTGAGCAGTCAAATTTCCATGAAGGATGACAAGCTGTGTTCTCTGCTGACCACAAATCCCGCCCCATCCCATGACACCGCCTCCACCAATAGGGTGCACCTCTTGGGCACAGTTTGGCGCCAGTCGCTCACCCCTACGTCTGTTAACACGAACTCGACCATAATTTCGGAACATGTTGAATCGACTCTGGTATGTAAACAGAACTCTCTCCCAATCACGTCGCTGCCACCGACGTACAGTTCGTGCCCACTGTAAACCGCGTTGACAGTGTTGATGGGTCAAGGCCATTCCACGAAAGGGACGGTGAGCTCTGTTGCCAGCCATACGGAGTCATCGTAGTACGGTTCGTCTGCTGATGGGGTGTCCCATGGCCGTCGACGCCGTTGACGTCGCCGTGACGAATCTGTTCCGCAGGTGTATTGTCCGGATGTAGCGGTCTTCAGCTGGCGTGGTAACCCTTGGTCTACCCGTTCTTGGACGGTCTTGTGTCTGGCCTGTCTGTTGGTAACGGATCAACAAGTTGCTGATGGTTACTTGGCTGCAATTGAAGACTCTTGCAATGTGACGTTGTGAGGCCCCCATTTCTGCCATACCAATGGTTCTGTCACTTTCGGCTTGTGAAAGTCTCGGCATTTCTGTGCTGTTCTTTTTGATACTGCGTGGTTGCACTGTTCCACGTCTTTATTTATGCAACAATTGTGCACGGGTATTTTCAGCAAAGTCCATTATGCTATTTTTTAATTTTTCATGCCAGCATGAAATACTTTATCTCGGACTTATGCCTTGCTACTCGACCACAGAATGTGTTTTGGCGAATGTTTTCTGAAAACATTTAACTTTATGGCAGTAAGTTATTGCGAAAACGTTAATTTAAAAGTGATAAGTTTCTTTTGCCCGTTAGTTTATAATTAACGAAATGAGGAACATGTCTTCAAAGTTTTCTGATGTCCAGATATCTTCAGGTGAACGTAAATTCAACTTAATTGTTTTAAATACCTGTACATTTGGGATGTAAAGCAACCAAATGAAAAGATGATAGCAAATTACAATGTATCTCAATAGTACGTTGGGGGTTGACTGAACGCGTTTCTTATGCTTACACACGAGCCAGCACGCCCAAGGTTTTTCTTATGAGTTATGAGGTGTAGACAGCTTAACCATATGGCAGAAAAAAAGATCTAGGTCGCGGACTTCTGAAAGTCAGAATTTACCTTGAAGTTCGGCAAATAGTCTTTTTATGCTAAACATATGTCAATACCTTAAATCAAGTCAGAATCGAAAATTTGAAAGTTAAATAATGAATGTCTAGGTGTGAGCCACTTAAAAATGTGAAATAATATTTAAAACCAATTTACATAAATACATACATACATACTAACATTTGTATAGCGCCGATATCCAGCTCAGCTCAGCTGCTCAAAGGCGCTTTGTTTTTCCCTCGTTCACTGGATGTCAATCTCAACTGCACATCGTATTGTCAATCTCAACTCCCTGGGGATCATACAATGTCATACCTCATAACTTTAATATTTGACACGGTCCTTATCTTTCCTCGTCCTGTGCATTGTTACCAAGAGTTGCCCCTTTAGCCCCGAAACCACATGGAGTCAGGTACGAAAGAAGTTGTAAGGTGAGATCAAGACAATCCAAGATTGTATCGTGCGGCACGTGAACTTCGTGCCCCTTTACACCGAGACCAGAATGCCAACTGAACGTGATTGCACCTGCATTCCTTGGCCCACCACGAACAAAGATGTTCTTTGCACGAGCACGTCGTGCATAGTTACAAGGTGGTTTCGCGGGGGTTAAGGACGAGATGAGAACACAAGCTTGAACATACAAAAACAAAATAACGACGATGCCACGTGTGGTTTTAGGCTGTTTTGCTGGTATTTGTACACTTTCTCGTATTTCTGTGCAGGTTCTTTTTCAGAGAAACCTTGGCGTGGGGAGCTGTTCATACATGATATTCGTGCTACTATCTATCGCGTGCCAATATCCCAGACATCCAGCAGGAAGAGCTCACCAGGAATCAAGTCGTATGTAGGAACCGATTAACATCACATGTCTTAACTTTCGTAAATTGTTGATGTTGAGATGTTTCTTACAAGGTAGATGTATATTTACTCAAGCAATTCCGTACTTACGACTCTTTTGCGAATAAACAAACGTTAATAATTTATTTATAATGTTTGAAAAAGATCAATCTTATTAAAATCGGATCACAGTTCTCGCTACTACTAAACAAAGATGTGAGGTCACCCCAGTACGGGTCACGTCAGATAGCATTACGCCAACTTGGACTAATAAATGACTGACAAGCAGTTGTCATTGGCCAATCAGAAAGCTGATTGCTTGAGTTTCATAGCGCTGTTTCAAACTGGTGATTTCCATTCCCGACTAAGGTTTGAAAACTACTTTCACAAATTTCAAGATTTGAAAACCAAGCCATATTGTCTTGTGACGCTACGAAACTAAAGTACTGTCGGAAATAGAAAAAAATGTATTTTCTCATTTATCTCTATAATTTATGTAGTTGATATGTGCAAGAGTGAACTATCTGTTAAACTAAGTTCGGCCTAACTACAAGTCTCAGTGGTAGGGACATAAGAAACGCAGAAAAAGTACTTTACTGAGGAGAGATTAGTGCAGAAATGAGCAATGCGGGTTTTTTTCGAAGTCCAAAGCGATTTATTTGGAACAGACCATGGTTTTATGCATATTAGTGTGCGACGATATTGTATTTAAAGGACACTTTTTAAGTGCCCAATTTGAAATTAGACGTAGCTTTATTATATACGATAGCTGGGGTGAAAAATAACTTTCATGCTGAAACTATTAAGGATGTAGCTACCATGCAGTCTCACTGTCACCATAAAAAGAAACAGATAGGAGGGTTCGTCTCAAAAGCAAAACCTGGACGGGTGTCGCAGACGTTCATTGGGGTCGGGCTTGGGGATAGAGATATCCGCTTCAGTGCAATTAAACTGGGGAAGTACACGGCATGTCATAACAATTTACAAATTATATCCAGTCCTGTCGATCTTCGCGATCGGGTGGTCATGCCACCTAATACATTCAATACGATGCGTCTCTTTGGTTATCAGGTTTCATACTCTTTTACATATCTCAACATAAACTTCATGAAAGAAAGACACGTAAGATGTTAATCAACAGATGAGGCATAGTCAACACACATGAAAAAGCACAAAATATCTTTGAGATGACCCCTTGTGCCTGTAGGCAGCACGTGCATTTCATGCCAGGTAAGTCGACGGTCCGTCGTCATACCTGGCTGAGCGACCTTATTGCCATCTATAGTCTGATCTAAAGTTTTCAGCAGCTATTCGTATGTTTTCTAAGTGTTGCCCGATTTTGCGAGTAAACATGCTTTTCTGGATATTCTATTACACATCCCACTGGACGCACAGTTAGGCCGAAGTGGGTTATTTCGACATATGCTATTTGCAGTTGTGTAAATTTTAGGGATACAGAGTAACAGCCTAAAAACAGGGTTTTTTTCTATTTCCGACAGTACTTTAGCATGAAGATATACACTGTCACTGCTAGGCTCAAAGCACTATTTATTTATGTGTTGAAAAAAGACAATAGGGACTACCATACAGATATGAGTGGAGACGTTTTCTTCGAGTGGGTTCAAAATAAGTTAGTTCCAGCTTTGCCAAATAATTCCCTTATAGTCATGGACAAGGCGCCATACCACAGCGTGCAGGATCCAAACAGCAAAACTCCGACGTCTAATAATCGTAAGGGCGATACGATTGCTTGGCTTCAAAAATTCAACATCCCGTATCCGTCGAAAGCGACGAAGCCTTATCTATACGAAATCATCAAAACCTACAAACAAGAACCTGTAGACACTCACATTAAGAGTAAAGGTCATGATATATTGCGGCTAACCACCATACAATTGTGACCTAAATCCAATCGAGATGATATGGGGTATTCTGAAAGGTGGCGTTACAAGATCAGAATAGATTTTGAGACGCTCCCCCTCCGCACCTGTCTATTCCCGTTGCTGCTGTGCGCCCCTCCGGGCCAACTGTCAACAATCATGTTTATAATGATGATAGTTTGTTAAACAACTCTTTCTGTGATGAATGACAATTTCTTATAGCTGATATAGGTTATTCATGAACATCTTGCCTCGCAGTATTTATTAACTACCTTTCTAAACTGATATATTTAGCAATTCATGGGGACACTTTCTAGTCAAACAGACTGTGGCTATAGTTTTGACCGCAGCAGGCTTTTGTAGATTCAAAAGTTGGACTAGGAGCATATTTGTAATTCTTAGTAGTTCAAACAAAAACAGGTGTTGATTTTTACAAAAAGTCCTACTGAGAGATAGACGTCTTTTGAGACACGGGTTGACCAATGTTTGTTTCGACAATGGGATTCAACGTGAGAAGTCAAAATCTACGGTTTGAAACAAAGTCAAACTAGTGATAAAACTTCCCCACTTCGCTACGCCAGCGATGGAAACGAATTCGTTTTGGAAAATACAGGCACGCGATCGCATGATTAATCAGAGCCCCAGATAATATTCCAATCAATTGGGTATTTACCCCCATGTCTGTTTATGTATCAGTAATTGCATTTTTTAAGGAGTAACCAGCATTTTGCATGCTTCCACTAGTTTAAAGAACTTTGCATACTCCCACTAGTTTAAATAACTGAGTACTATTACACAGAGGTTCTTATCCTTATTGGGTAATTAACACTTCTAAATATATAAATATATATGCTTCTCAATAGACCTAAGTTTTTAGTAATTCTTATATTGCCAGATAGTTGCAATTCATTTCTCAGCTCTAAGATTAAATCTGTATTTTGACATTTACAAATCAATATCGTTCTTCATTCAAATTGTAAATCAGAAAATCCCTAAAGTTTGACAGCAAGCTGTTGTAGAGTTCTGGTGCCACGACGAATGTATCATGCGCAAGCCACTTTAGTTTACTGAGTAAAGTACGCAAGGTATTATAGACCTATCAAAGCCAGGATCGAGCATAAGATACTGTGTCTGACCTACAAAGCCAAGCATGGTCTTGCTCCCCAGGACTTGTCTACCATGTTGTCATCATACTCCAGTTCCGGCAATCTTCGTTCCAACAGCCAGGATCTGCTCACTGTGCCCAGCTTCAGACTGGAAACTTTTGGACAGCGTTCTTTCACCTATGCAGCCCCTACTCTCTGGAACTCTCTTCCTTATGACCCTATGATCTCCCTTAATGTGCTCTAGTATTACTTCTGTACATATGTACATACTTGACTCTGTAGCACCTTGAGCATGTCTGTCGAGGTGGATTGGGCATTATTATTATGTTTTACAGATTAAAGATAATATGCAACAGAGAGGGTTCGGGTGATCCTGGCACAGTCAGGCTGGTAGGGCTCATCATCAGCTCAGGGCCCTTGCCCCCTCTACACGCAGCCCAGACAGCGAATGGGACTTCTCCCAGGAAACGCTGCCTAGTCGAACCCACCAAGAACTTTCCGAAGAGTATGAAGGCTCCCCAACACTGCAGCCTTCTGCATTACCCAGAGTGTCAGAAGGGATGTGCTTCCTGTGGAGAACCCGGGCACTCTCCTGATCTGCGCCAAGAGATCAGGAGGTACCAAACCAAGGGCACCGAGAAAAATGGGGAGCCTGACGACAGTGTACTTGGGATGCAAGCGAGACATTTCAAAGGCGAGGTCCGCATATTTATCATGCTTTTCCTGAATCTTGCCAATCACGTTGCTGTCAAAAGGGACAGACAATTCAATAATGTAAATAAATTCATTGGCTTATCAAAAAGGACAAGATCAGGTTTGTTTGCAGGAATTCTTCTGAGGCTGTATATGGGCCTGTTCCAGAGAAGTTTGAAAGCATCATTTTCCATGACGCCCTGGACATGTTCAGGGTCGTACCATGAATGGACCTCGGAGTCAAAACCACAGACATGGCGGAGACGGTAGTAAAAGCAACGAGCCATGCCATCATGTCGTTTAAGATATGCTGTTTGTGCCAAAGAAGGGCATCCACTGACAAGGTGTTGGACAGTCTCTGTAAATTCATTACATAGTCGACATTTCATATTGATATTTTCTTTAAGAATCACATTTTGGCGATTACGAGTGGGAAGTGACTGGTCCTGAGCAGCAAAAAGGAAGCCCTCAGTTTTATTATTATGTTTTACAGATTAAAGATGAAAATGCAGCAGAGAGGGTTCGGGTGATCCTGGCACAGTCAGGCTGGTAAGGCTCATCATCAGCTCAGGGACCTTGCCCCCTCTACACGCAGCCCAGACACCGAATGGGACTTCTCCCAGGAAACACTGCCTAATTTAGTCGAACCGACCAAGAACTTTCCGGAGAATATGAAGGCTCCCCAACACTGCATTACCCAGGGCTGTGCTCCCGGTGGAGAACCCGGGCACTCTCCTGATCTGCGCCAAGAGATCAGGCGGTACCAAACCTATTATTATTATTATTATTGGGTTTTAAGTGATTCTAATGCGTATTGTGTACTCCCAGATTTGTAAGTAACTGAGTGAATGTGATATTTATTGCGTAAAATACGCAAATACGCGCCTTATCTGGAGCTCTGATTAAATTAATATTATTTAGTGTTAAAATTATCTGTGTTTCCGGTATGTACAGTGAATATAATCGGGAGCCAATAAAAACGAGCGTGTTGGGGAAGTCATTATATGGGCGCTTCTTCCCCTTTTGTCCCGCCTCGGGCTGTTGTGATGTGATGTACCGAGTGCAGTGAACAGTGAGTGATGTGATGTACTGTTTAGTTTACGCCGCACTCAGCAATATTCCAGCTATATGGCGGCGGCGCAGTGAACAGTCACAGTCAAGCTCAGCTGAGCTTATCAAGACTTCGAAACTCAGCCTTAACAGAAAGAAACAACTGGAACTAATTGAATCAACTTTGAGTATGTTCTTACCCTGGTCTGTCGCCGACGTTGATGTCGACAATGCATGTGTGTCGCGAGGGATTGTTGTTGTTTCCGAAAGACGTAAGACTGAAGGAAAATTACGACTTCTTAAGATTAAACAAAAGATAACGAATTGTAAATGTTGTTTAACGAATTACATAATTACGAAAACAAAGTTGTTATAACGATGTCTACACATCGGTAATTGCGACAGCACCATATGAATTCTATTGTGAGTCCATTATTCATTTGTGATACCCGTGAAGATCCGGGTTAGAATTGGCCTTCAGTAACCCATGCTTGTCTCCCCCGTGAAGATCCGGGTTAGAATTGGTCTTCAGTAACCCATGCTTGTCTCCCCCGTGAAGATCCGGGTTAGAATTGATCTTCAGTAACCCATGCTTGTCTCCCCCGTGAAGATCCGGGTTAGAATTGGTCTTCAGTAACCCATGCTTGTCTCCCCCGTGAAGATCCGGGTTAGAACTGATCTTCAGTAACCCATGCTTGTCGTAAGAGGCGACTAACGGGATCGGGTGGTAGGCTCGCTGACTTGGTTGACACATGTCATCGGTTCCCAGTTGCGTAGATTGATGTTCATGATGTTGATCACTAGATTGTCTGGTCCAGATTATTTACAGTCCGCCACCACAAAGCTGTACATGTACTATTGCTGAGTGCGGCGTTAAACAACCAACCAATCTATCAGAAATATCCTGGCAGTTGATGGTTGTGTTGTCAAAACCAAATTAACAATTTAAAATTCCTTAGACTACAAAATCTTCTTTAAAAATTGCCATAAATAGTCAGCGTCACTCTCCAACTTCAATTTTCGTGTGAAATTGTTCGCATATTTTACTCTCGTAAATAAATACTCGTGTTAACGATGTTAAAGAACGCGCATTTAAACTTTATTCTCGAAACTTCGAGATCGAAAAACACAAGCTAAAGTTTTGACGGTAGCAGGCTTTTGTAGATTAAAAAGTTGGACTAGTAGCATATTTGTAATTCTCAGTAGCTCAAACAAATACAGGTGTTCATTTTAACAAAAAGGGCACATGGTGGTTTTTTAAATCTTCAGTGCAAGGCAAATGTAAAAACATCCATAAAAACAGGGCTTTGATTGATTTTTTGACAAATGCATCAACAAATGTATCGAATCACGATTTAATTACGTGAATTTCGTGCAGGACGTGCTCTTGAGTCTCGTGTCGTCGTCCTGTAATCTACAACTCTCCGATATGTTAGGGAACGTAAAATCAATATCAAGTATTCCGTACAATAAAAGACAGTTTCAGTATCACAATCATAATTTATAAGGGGCGTATACATTCATTAAATATGATAACTTCCAAGCCAAACTTCGATCATTCACAAACTGACGTCATAGGCGGGAATATTAATGAGTTAGGCGAGAAACAACAAACACACGTGGACAGATAAGGCGGGAAGTTTTTCCTGTTTACATCACTCATTATGTACACAGGACATCAGGTTGATGAGCAGCTCATAGCGATAAATGGCATGACACTCCACACGGAGGTGTAGGAAAATGATATGAGTACATATGTTTATGTAAGGCCGATCGTAATGACTGTGTCGATCCCTAAAGTCAGCTGGGGACACGTGTGACAAAGTCTCTCTAATTTACTATGTATATCTACGGCCCTTTGACACGCCAGAAATCTTTCATCGTTTGATCGAATCCCTGATTAGCACTGACTGTCATGAAACGGTGAAGATCAGGATTAGAATTGATCTTCAGTAACCCATGCTTGTCGTAAGAGGCGACTAACCGGATCGGGTGGTCAGGCTCGCTGACTTGGTTGACACATGTCATCGTATCGCTGTTGCGTAGATCGATGCTCAAGCTGTTGATCACTGGATTGTCTGGTCCAGACTCAATTATGTACAGACCGCTGCCATATAGCTGGAATATTGCTGAGTGCGGTGTTAAACAACAAACAAAACAAAAGATTATTTAACGTTGCGTTGAGAGAAATGACAGCCATCGACTTAAGAACCCTAGACAATTCCAGGTGATACTATAGCAACTTAGTGGTCATAAGAGCACACCAAACAGTGATGCGGTGACTTGGTGGCCTGGTTGATTGCGCCGCTTCATAACCCTTTCGCGTGGAGACCCGTAAAGATCAGAGTTAGAAGTGTTCTTCGGGAACCCATGCTTGTCTCCCCTGTGAAGATCCGGGTTAGAATTGGTCTTCGGAAACCCATGCTTGTCTCCCCTGTGAAGATCCGGGTTAGAATTGGTCTTCAGAAACCCATGCTTGTCTCCCCTGTGAAGATCCGGGTTAGAATTGGTCTTCAGAAACCCATGCTTGTCTCCCCGTGAAGATCCGGGTTAGAATTGGTCTTCAGCAAACCCATGCTTGTCTCCCCTGTGAAGATCCGGGTTAGAATTGGTCTTCAGAAACCCATGCTTGTCTCCCTGTGAAGATCCGGGTTAGAATTGGTCTTCAGAAACCCATGCTTGTCTCCCCGTGAAGATCCGGGTTAGAATTGGTCTTCAGAAACCCATGCTTGTCTCCCCGTGAAGATCCGGGTTAGAATTGTTCTTCAGAAACCCATGCTTGTCTCCCCGTGAAGATCCGGGTTAGAATTGGTCTTCGGAAACCCATGCTTGTCTCCCCTGTGAAGATCCGGGTTAGAATTGGTCTTCAGAAACCCATGCTTGTCTCCCCGTGAAGATCCGGGTTAGAATTGGTCTTCAGAAACCCATGCTTGTCTCCCCGTGAAGATCCGGGTTAGAATTGGTCTTCAGAAACCCATGCTTGTCTCCCCGTAAAGATCCGGGTTAGAATTGGTCTTCAGGAATTCATGCTTGTCTTCCCTGTGAAGATCCGGGTTAGAACTGACCTTCAGGACCCCTGCTTGTCTCCCCTGCTTGTCTCACCTGTGAAGATCCGGGTTAGAATTGGTCTTCTCCCTGTGAAGAAACCCATGCTGCTTGTCTCCCCTGTGAAGATCCGGGTTAGAATTGGTCTTCAGATACCCATGCTTGTCTCCTGTGAAGATCCGAGGTTAGAATTGGTCTTCAGAAACCCATGCTTGTCTCCCCTGTGAAGATCCGGGTTAGAATTGGTCTTCAGAAACCCATGCTTGTCTCCCCGTGAAGATCCGAGTTAGAATTGGTCTTCAGGAAACCCATGCTTGTCTCCCCTGTGAAGATCCGGGTTAGAATTGGTCTTCAGAAACCCATGCTTGTCTCCCCTGTGAAGATCCGGGTTAGAATTGGTCTTCAGAAACCCATGCTTGTCTCCCCTGTGAAGATCCGGGTTAGAATTGGTCTTCAGAAACCCATGCTTGTCTCTCCTGTGAAGATCCGGGTTAGAATTGGTCTTCAGAAACCCATGCTTGTCTCCCCTGTGAAGATCCGGGTTAGAATTGGTCTTCAGAAACCCATGCTTGTCTCCCTGTGAAGATCCGGGTTAGAATTGGTCTTCAGAAACCCATGCTTGTCTCCCCTGTGAAGATCCGGGTTAGAATTGGTCTTCAGAAACCCATGCTTGTCTCCCCTGTGAAGATCCGGGTTAGAATTGGTCTTCAGAAACCCATGCTTGTCTCCCATGTGAAGATCCGGGTTAGAATTGGTCTTCAGGAACCCATGCTTGTCTCCCCCTGTGAAGATCCGGGTTAGAACTGGTCTTCAGAAACCCATGCTTGTCTCCCCTGTGAAGATCCGGGTTAGAACTGGTCTTCAGAAACCCATGCTTGTCTCCCCTGTGAAGATCCGAGTTAGAATTGGTCTTCAGAAACCCATGCTTGTCTCCCCTGTGAAGATCCGGGTTAGAATTGGTCTTCAGGAACCCACGCTTGTCTTCCCTGTGAAGATCCGGGTTAGGAATGGTCTTCAGAAACCCATGCTTGTCTCCCCGTGAAGATCCGGGTTAGAATTGGTCTTCAGGAACCCATGCGTGTCGATTATGTTAGTGTTTGTCAGCGTTACACCAATACACGTGGGTTTCAGCACCAAGATCCGGGTTAGAATTGGTCTTCAGAAACCCATGCGTGTCGATTATGTAGTGTTTGTCAGCGTTACACCAATACACGTGGGTTTCAGCACAGTGATAAACGTCGAAGACGTGCATGACTTCGGGCCTCCCTCCCACATCAACCAGACACGCTGTGATCTGACTGGAATTGACTTCGCTCGCCTCAAACGAATTTACTCAGCAGTTTTAGTACCTTAATCAGGGGTTTTTCGGCAATGACACAAAGATTTAGGACCCATGGAATCAAAGCACTCAATCGAACGCTAGAAAGGATGCTAGACTAATGCTTAGCCTCTGAATATATATAATTTTGATAGTAACAAAACAAGCCCGTTTAAATTGAAAGGGAGCCCCAAAGAGACCGGAGATTCAGAACCTGGGGAAATCTAGACTTGCTTTATTTAGGGCTTTAGCACTGCAGAGAGGGCTTGGCAGTAGGGAGAATAATGTGGTTCAGGGACTGTGAGACAGACTAGAAAGGATGCATACACGAGCACATATAGAACTAAAAGTTATATTTAAGAATTCATTTTTATCAGTGTTAACCAAAAGTGGCATATATACGAACATTTTGGATACGATTCTTTTAATAAATATCGATATGTGATTTTGTTTGTGTTTTTCATGAACAGCGTCTACACTGACGCACTGAGCATCGAATATGGTCGTGTTGTCTGGCGTGTTGCATTTTTTGTCGCTGTTTACCATAAAAAATCACATTCGCCCAAGGTCCCGACGTGGGGCGGCTGCCGCGGTATAAATAGCATTGATGTTGAGGGTTGTAGCACGATACAAATATTGACAACCACTGCGGCACGTCGCGGCGAGAAAATGTGTGACTCAGCGAGATTGTCAGACAATGTCACAAATACCGTAGTGTACATTACGAATAGCAGAGTTTATGAGAAATAGTGAAATTCTCAATTGCATAGGGGTGGATGAGGGGCAATGATAATAACAACACAAATGAATAATAAAAATAATGATAATAAGCTAGAATGGTTTTATGCCTCTCTAAGCACTATTCCAGCAATATTATAACGGGTGATATCTGAAATGGGCTTCGCACATTGTAACTATACATGTGCATATATATCAATCAGTTGATAGTTACTCCACTGACACAGAGCCAATATTGACGTTCGCTCATGACCTCAGCTGGACCTACATGCTTTTGAACCCATGTGAGTGAGTTTAGATTTAAGCCGCTTTTAGCACTATTCTAGCGGGGGACACCAGAAATGGGCTTCACACTTTGTACCCACATGGGGAATCGAACCCGGGTCTTCGGCGTGACGCCAGAACGCTTTAACCACTGGGCTACCTCGCCGCTTCTTCTCAGCCGAAGGGAACTCCGCTTAAGACCCCAGCAACCATGCTACATGATCTTAGTCAGATTCGATGACTTGGTTGGTGCACGTCCTCGTATCCTTATGGCGTGGATCCTCCTGAAGTCAGTCTCTCTGTCATTAATATCATCGTCACGATATGGCTGCAATATTGCCGATGTGACGTTAAATAATAACTCACTCATTGATATCAGGTGGTCGTGTGGTAGCCTGAGTGGTCATAGCGTTCGCTCGTCACGCTGAAGGGCCGGGTTCGATTACCCACAAGGATGCAATGAGTGAAGTCCATTTCTGGTGTACCCTGCCGTGAAATTGCTAGAATATTGCTGAAAGTGGCGTAAAACGATATTCACTCACTCACTTTACTGTTAATGCTTCCCTATGGATATTCCGCGATCGAATGTGTCTCCAGCGACCTATCCTGGTTGTAAAAGACGTTAAATTATGGTACTTGTTGGTCCCTGCCTGGTGCTCGGCATTAATGGGTACAACAAGGACTGGTCGGCTCGGAGTCAGTATAATGTGTCTGAGTGGGGTATTCATGCTTCACTGCGGCATGGTATCTCAGTGGGCTAGCACTATAAACCAGCTTAAGTCTGGGCTAGTAAAAGCAGCCGCACATACACATACACACACATGCACGTCGTCATATGAGCGAAATATTCTCAAGCACGACGTTAAACCCAATTTCACCTCACCTCACCTATATCCTGGTTGTAACAGGATCGCAGTTGATGTGTGTCCTCGTTGCTCATTTCATCAACCACTGGAGTGCTTGGCCCCGATTCAATAAAATATTCACCGGCCGCTATAAGCTGGAATATTGGAGTGCGACATTAAACAACATACATGCAATATAGTGTTCATATAATCTCAAAACCGACGAGGTGAGTACAGAATATCTTCTAAGCTGGGAGTATTTTTCTATATCTTCTTCAAGAGACACTACGGTATCTGTCAAAAGTTGAATAAAAACATGTTCGTATCACCTGAGGCAGTGGAGCGGGTCCCACGTTAATAAGCTTCGTGAATCACTCGTCTCTGTTGCGTTCTCGCCCTACCTGCACCTACCTTGATCACCTGTAATTAGTGGGTCGGATACTTATGTAATACCTACGTTGGTACCTTGGATGTTTGCATGATGTGCCGGTAACGCGGGTTCATCAGGTAGGAGTATTTGTTTAATATATTTACAGTATTACCTGGATTACGTTTCACTGTCCCGTGGTGCTTCATGTTTGAGTTGCACGTCCAGGGCCGGCTACTGACTCAACAACACGGTAAGATGGAGATTTGAATTGAGATCTAGTTCATGTTCAGCAATACAAATACAATGCTGATAATTGTAATTAATTTGCAGTTTCAGCACTTTATGTCTGAAACAAATTACGAGAAGATCTATAATTAGCGACGGTTTACAATGTGTATCAGAGATGTAAACTGACATCTTTAGAAAGACGAGGGGGCACTACCCACCTACCCACCCTACCGAAACTGACTTCCGCCAATGACATGCAGGTGATGTGTGATATGTTGGGATATTTTATTAAATTGTATTCAGTTCAAGCACATTTTGCCAGGACAATGTATGCTATCCCTGTGATGTACATCGTATGTACATCGTACTATATATATGAGCATATTAAACAACCAACTGTGAAAAGGTGAAAGGTTACGCGCATGGTTAACGATGCATGTAAGTTTCAATTAAACACATCTGAAATGTTAGGACCTACAGATTTAGTATACCCATTTCCACGTGTTCTGTATGTCTCCATTAACACTATTAAAGCTAAAAAATGAAACATTCGAATCTACACCGAAACGACGATAATAGATTCTAATGTCGTTGTCAAACAAGTAATTTTCACATAGGCGGATCGAGAAGGGGATGCAGGGGTATGTCCTGAAAGTTTATCAAATGACCATTGAAACTCTCGTGTAAACGGGTGAAAATGAGCTATGCACACCCCACCCCCCCTTTCTGAACTGTACGCACGCATGTACGCACACACACGCCTTCTCAAAAAGCTGTATCCGCCCTGGTAAAGCAAAATGGTGCTAATCGAAACGTCACCTTTCACAGAATAAAGAAGTTGTATATCCATAAAATTATCATTCTTCATCACCGCAACTTCTAAATGCCCATGAAAGAAGTCAAAACGATGCATGGCGTTATTCATACAGTCGTATGCTTCATTATTGACTCGCAAATTTCTAGAGTGCCGATCAACAATTGGTACTAAATGCAGAAGTCACTACAGGGTATTCGTGCATGTGTTTCATTATATTTCGTCTACTGTGTCTAACGTCTGGCTTGAGAGTACTGCTCGAGTGTGAGGCCCCCGGGCTTGAATAGATCACGACTGTCATTATGATGACATACAGGTGGCAGCGTGGTGCTTGCATTTACGTGGTATGTGTCGCACAAGATGCAGATGATATAGTGATTAAGATTGATGTTTCTTTACATGACAGCCCCAATTACACACACATCAGGTAGAAACACAATACCGTACACACACAAGTCATATATCCGTCTTCACTTTTCTCAGAAACGAATTCCGTTTGGGTTAAAGGGAAAAATAGCTGAGAAAAAACCCGCAGCTAACAACAACCTATTGTTTGTGTGGGAAATATTAAGTCTGTGGTCGGAACATTTGAGAACATGAACCTCCGTCATCTACCCTCTTGCTGTGTCACGTGCTATCATGGCCTTCAACATACTACATACCGGACCAGTTGAGCCGGTGATCGACAGCAGGAGCAACGGTAGACATCGGGGCAAGATGACATGTAGTTAGATAGATCTTTTGATTGTTGTTTAACGCCACACTCAGCAATGTTGTAAATAATCGAGTCTGGACCACACCAATCCAGTGATCAAAAGCATGCGCATCGATCTACGTGCTACTGCTTCCCCTGCTGCTGCTACTCTTAGGGGCGATGGGGTGGCTAAGTGGTTAAAACGTTTGCTCGTCACGTTGGGTTCGATTCCCCACATGGGTACAATGTGTGAAGCCCATTTCTGGTGTCCCCCAGCCGTGATATTGATGGATTATTGCTGAAAGCGGCGTAAAATCATACGCGTATTCGCATTTCTACTACTATTAAAACAACAACAACTACTACTACAACTACTACATTTTCTCCGGCTGCTTCTACTACTACTACTGTTGCTGCTGTTGATCCCACCCCATCTCCAACTACTAGCCAAACTGAATTTACAAAACTGTTTACCCTCCGCATAAAAAACCCTAAACGTTGAATACTATCCTACCTCGTTACCACGCTCCCTCATGTCAAGGTTATGTGAAAGTAAATATATCCGCTTTATCTAGTATGTGTCTCATTTCACAATGTCAATTGATATATGGGAGTAGGAAAATTTGGTACTGTATTACAGGTTTTGGCAGAATTAGCTGCATGACTAAAGTAACAAGTGAGAGTGAATGTAGTTTCGAGCCGCACGCACGTTAATTTAAACTTCTCTCGTTGTGAGCGTCGTGTCCCCATGGCGTCTGTCGTTGTTCATGGTGTTACCTCACATTCTGTCTGGACTGGACTAGATTAAAGTCAGTAATTGTTTAGCCTAGTCTTGACCAGACCAGACACGACGACGTAGACGGAACAAACATAACCTTTAAATCTCATAACTGCTTTAAACAACTTAGTAGCTACACCCTCGATTATCCAGGATATTTTATCTTCATTCTCTTATGGTTAATAGCCACACACCACAACCTGAGAAGGGTTATTGGTTTTGTCTGAAAAAATGAATCAATTCTTTCTAGCCTGTACTGAACTTTTGAATTGGTTCCTAAAGTATGAACGAGGGTAGTAGCGGATGACGTCACTTCGGAACAAAGCTGTGGCGGTGAACAGATCAAAGTATTGATGTAAATAGAAGGATGATATTGTACAATGGGTAATTGAGGGACGCTTTTCCACCACGAAATTCCTATGTAAGGGGGGATAATAAAGAACTAACTGAACTAATCTTTACGATAGCCTGTTAAAAATCCTGAAAATGGATATGTATATATTAATTGAATTATGAAGGGCTCGCTCCGTGATATTCACTGTAATAGTAAGCTAGTTTTCCCACGGGATTGAGTGTCCGACAGGCCAGTTAGCAGGTTCAGATCAATTAGGTTACGTCAGCAGGACCGGTAGGTGTGACTCTGAAGAACGCAGCCTGCAAACAGCCTACCTCAGCCCCTGCTAAGTAAACGTTCAGAAAGTTGAAACTATACAAACACATTTAGGCTAAACATTCGTATTTGCTATTTTGTTAACTATTAAAAGTTTTAAGCTAATGATATAAAGTAAAACGTCCAGCTGTAAAGCATCTGGTGTGCATTTATTATTTAAATGACAAGACTGTACGTCATGACATCCGTCAAGTTCCGGGTTAGACTTGATGTTCAGCAACCCATGCTTGTCCTAAGTGGTGACTAACGTGAGTGAGTCAGTTTAGTTTACGCCGCACTCAGCAATATTCCAGCCATATGACGGCGGTTTGTAAATAATCGAGTCTGGACCAGACATTCCAGTGATCAACAGCATGAGCATCGATGTGCGCAATTGGGAACCGATGACATGTGTCAACAAAGTCAGCGAGCCTGACCACCCGATCCCTTTAGTCGCCTCTTGCGACAAGCATGGGTTACTGAAGATCAATATTCTAACCCGGACCTTCACGGGTTCTGGTATGCATTCTAATGACAAGACTGTGAAGGGCCGGGTTAGACTTGGTCTTCACCAACCCATGCTTGTCCTGAGTACCGACTAACGGGATCGGGTGGTCAGGCTCGCTGACAGACTTGAAGCATGTCGTCTTATCCCATTTGGGGCGGTGGGGTAGCCTAGTGGTTAAAGCTCATTTCTGGTGTCCCCCGCCGTGATATTGCTGGACTATTGCTAAAAGCGGCGTGAAACCATACTTACTCACTCACTCACTCGAATTTCACAAGCAAGCAGTATTTCACGAATATATTTTCTGGAAGATTTCAAGACAACTGTACACATAAATGTCCCGATAATGCGACAAATTGTATGATTGTAGCCAATCAGAGCGCGTTTCGCAGTCACGTGACGTTTCCCCGGCCTTTTGCGAAATTCGTAAACAATGGTTAACGATGCACCCAGACACAGTGTATAATGGCACACCGACAAGTGACTTGTTAACTCGTCACAGCCCGGGGCCTGCCATTAGTTCACATGCAACACACTTCCTGGCAGGGCGATGTGACAGGAGCGGAAAGTTAGAAAGTTTTTTTTGTGCGAGTTGCTTGAAGTTTTACACGAAGGTTAGAAAAACCGCGAGAAGTTACACCTGAACTGTTACATGACACAGATGATATTTGATAACTGAAAACAAGAGTCAACATTTTTTACCGAGAGGATTTGGAAAATTTTATACCAAACCAAACTTAGGCCAAAACTACGACTACCTCATTTGGTTATGGTTTTACAAAGCAATTAAACAATTCCCCAAAGCAAGTTCGAAATCTCAACATACACCGCTCATAATACCGTATTTCCTCTAAGAAGCGCCAGGGAGATGATTTTTTCAACGGACTTTCAGACGCGGCGCTTATTAGAGGCCCGGCGCTTATTGGAGACCCGGCGATTATTACACAATATCCATCAACCCGTGCCATGTGGAGGACAGGAAGTTATGATTAAAGAGACCATTCCTTAATAAATCTTTTTTTGATCAAGGGTGAATTCATTTGTAAAAAAATGTACTCGGCGCTTATTAGAGACCCGGCGCTTATAAGAGGCCGACGCTTATTAGAGCAAGTACGGTATATATTACTGTACTAGTATTTTGCAAAACGATACAAGCGTCTTTGAGGTGATCGTCTAGCACTCATTATAATATCTGCTGAATCCTAAAATGAGGCTGACATTAAGATACTATGGTTATATAGCATCATGTATGTCCATGGTTGTTATAAAACAGGTGCCAAAAAGTGAATTTGAACTAAATTAAGTCACATGCTACTTCGTGTCTTGAAGATCCGGGTGAGAATTGGTCTTCAGTAACCCATGCTTGTCGTAAGAGGCGTCTAACGGGATCGGGTGGTCAGGCTCGCTGACTTGGTTAGCATATGTATTCGTACCCTAGTTGCGTAGATTGACACTCATGATGTTGATCACTTGATTGCCTGGTCCAGACATGATTATTTACAGACCGCCATCATATAGCGGGAAGATTGCTGAGTGCAGCGTTAAACAATCAAACAAACAAACTTCGTGTCTTCCAGTCTATAGATGTGGCTTGATGGTTTCCTCTATGTAAAGGTGCACGTGGCATCACAGATACCTGTCATTTCTAGCGTCTGGACAAGAAAAAACCGGTGGTTGATAGCAAGATCGGGATTAAGATTTTCAGCACACCCTAACAACTAAATCTCCATAAAGAGAATGAAAGTTTGGCCAAACATTGCTTTTCTCTGCATGGGCCTCCTTTCACAAAGCGCTATTATATAGGTGAGGTGAAATTGGGTTTAACGTCGTGCTTGAGAATATTACGCTCACATGACGACGTGCATGCGTGTGTATGTGTATGTGCGGTTACAGGCCGGGAGAGCCATATTTCCGAAACAGATAGCCTAAATTGATGTGGCTCTCCCGGCAATAGTTATGGTTGCGTGAACATGGAATGTGGCTCTCCCGGCTATGCTGTCAAAACATGCTTAGTGATTCAAACAGGCTACCGTATTTAACAAAACAAGACATGTTTCCTCATAATTTTATTCAGATCACAACAGGTTTTGTTTCTATAATTAGCACAATATAATATACTAATAGGTATATTACATATTTATTACAATAATAATATCACGAAATAAGATTTTTAAAATCTCACCTTCACTCGACAAATACTTACTGCTGAAAAATATTTGGAAACCTATTCTATATTTTAAAACATCTAACCATAAATTGCCAATAGAAAGTGAGAGATGGACGAATGTCGCATGAAAAGAAAGAGTATGTAACCTTTGTAATTCGCAGTTAACTGGGGATGAATTCCATTACATCTTTAGATGTTCACATTTTAGCCAACAACGCTTCTCTCACCTAGAAGATAGCTCTTGTTCCTTCCCTAATTTCTCTACATATAGAAAAATTGATGTCAATTACTAAAATTTCAACAATCAAACACCTATCTAAATTTATCAAATGTATATGTTCTAGTTTTCAGTAATCATTGCGTATATTCCCTGTCACCCTCTTGCATACTAGTACTAGTACTTTGTATATTCTGTATTCCATTTTATGTACTCATATACCACCGGAGGTGGTTCCATTTTGAGTAATAAACTCTGAGTGAAGAAGCTAAACACCACGCTTATGAGTAGGAAAGATGATTAGTTTCTTGTGAAAACAATATTATACATGGGGACACTCTTTTACCGGTTACGGTAATCCATTAATTAATTTAATCTATTGGAAATGTGGCTTTACCGGCTACAGCCATGTAATTGAAATGTGGCCTTCCCGGCAAAAGTCATTTTTGAAATGTGGCTTTCCCGGCCTGTCACCGTATGTGCGGCTGCTTGTACTAGCCCAGACTGAAGCTGGTTTTATAGTGCTAGCCCACTGAGATACCATGCCGCAGTGAAGCATGAATACCCCACTCAGACACATTATACTGACTCCGAACCAAAAGACGTTAAAATATGGTACTTGTTGGTCCCTGCCTGGCGCTCGGCATTAATGGGTACAACAAGGACTGGTCGGATTGGAGTCAGTATAATGTGTCTGAGTGGGTATTCATGCTTCACTGCGGCATGGTATCTCAGTGGGCTAGCACTATAAAACCAGCTTAAATCTGGGCTAGTACAAGCAGCCGCCCATACAGATACACACGCATGCACGTCGTCATATGAACGAATTATTCTCAAGTACGACGTTAAACCCAATTTCACCTCACCTCACCCTTACGTCGTAAACAACATCAAAGACCAATGTGATAACAAGGATGGGATATTTGGAACCAAGTCAACACGCAATATTCCTTGGAAAAACAGTGCTTATCAAGCCATTTGTCATGATTTTCACCCTGGATAGGTACACCGCCATGAAGGCAGACTCCTACTGAGGCATGTTGTACGGGGTGTCGGTAAACATCAAAGCAACGTCACACCCTGACATACAGGATTGTGTGTGACGTAATAGTAGGTGACAAATGTGCACGTGCATACCGCTGTGGTGATGTCCCGAAAGATGACGCTTTAAATCTAACTGTACACCTGGGGTTAGCAACCAAGGCGAGGTGAGGTTGAGGACAGTGGGGTTTAATGTCGAGTTCAGGTTTAGATTTACTTTTATTATATAGGTAGTATTTTTCCTGTACCACGATTGGTCAAAATACCGTCACATGATTGACTACAAAACACGATATTGACTTGAGTTTTCTGATAAATTACGATATTGACTTGGGTTACTAAAATTAGACAAGGAATCCCGTACGAAGGGGCTTCCCCCGCTTTTCAGCCAATCAGATCACTCGGATAGATGGCACAGTGGGTGCATTAAAAGTTTATGTTAAAACCCGTTTCTCTTTCATTATATAATAAAACAATTATAGACTCTTGTCAGGTCAATAAAAACCGATATCGACCTCTACAAGAGTCTATAATTGTATAATATCGCGACGTGCAAACACATGTGCGGTTGTATTAGTACAGACTATAGCTAGCTGTGGTTGTACTAATGCCGGGTGGTACTGTCAGCCCACTGAGATACCCTGCCGCAGGTTTACATGGGTGCCACACTCGGACACATCATACAGACTCCGAGCCTGCCAGTCGTGGTTCCATCACCTTAAAAGCCGGGCGCCAGGCAGAGTAACAACAAGTATGATCTTTAGGTATGCCACGGCAGGGGATCGAACCGTCGATTTTCCTCTCTCCGCATAGATGCTTTCTCCACTAGACCTGTGGTTGGGTAGCCTAGTGGATGAAACGTTCGCTCGTCACGCCGAAAGCCCGGGTTCGATGCCCCACATGGGTATAATGTTTGAAGCCCATTTCTGGTGTCCTCCGCCATGATATTGCTGGACTATTGCTAAAAGCGGAGTAAAACTAAACTCACTCACTTTCCACTAGACCACAGGGGCGGCCATTCTCACTGACTGCTACAAATGGGATGGGGTGACCGCTATTTTGCCAATTCAGCTAGCAAGGGTAAGACGATGCACGTGAAAAACGTGTGTCTTGAACGTCTGCGATGCACGGGATTTGTGTTTCAGTTAGGATTGTACTTTGGTCGGTGACTGGATTGCTTTGACTGGTCTGTGGACGGTACCCATTTCACAAAATATCTAATTTTCTTCGCACACAGAAACCTGTTCAGAAGGTAAACTAATCGTCCGCGAAAAGATAACTGTTGACCTTGCCCTTGGCAGTACAGCGAATCCCTCCAGCTGACGCTTAGCAGTAGCCAGGTGTTGTAGAACGTTATACTGGGATGTTGATGGAGTAGTATTCTCATGTCAATTCACATCTTTTCCACTGTACGTGTCAAGCTGTCAATTTGAACCCAGATAATGAACTATTACAACCAAAAACTATGTGTTTAATAAATTCACTCACCACACTAAATACCCCGCTTCGATTCCCTGCATGTGATATCACTTGAACTAGTTAAAGGCAGAATAAAATTATACTCACTAGCTGCTATACAGCTGGATCGTATCAAACAGCGTAAGCCGTCGTTCACCTGTCTCTAACCCAATTGCGTAGATTGATGCTCATGCTGTTGATCACTGGATTGTCTGGTTCAGACCTAATTATTTATAGACCGCCGCCATATAGGTGGAATATAGTGGCAAGGACAGCTGCCATAGTGGGGCGTAAAACTAAACTCACTCACTCACCTGTCTGTCTTCCGGCGGAAGTCCTGGACCCCGTCGTACTTCCGGGCTAGGGCAACCATTACTGGTTAAAAGATCGGCCAAAAAAGTGTCTCCTCCCCCAACCCCCCAACTCCCTTCTGACTTCTGGGCGGTGGGATAGCTTAGTGGTTAAAGCGTTCACTCGTGACGCCGAAGACCCGGATTCGATTCCCCAATGTGTGAAGCCCATTTTCTGGTGTCCCCCGCGGTGATATTCCTGGAATATTGCTAAAAGCGGCGTAAAACCACACTCACTCCTTTCTTAGCTTAAGCTACTTGAACCTGTATCCATCCCCATTCAAATCAAGAGACACGAATATTACTTAATGCTCACGGTTTCCTTTATGGAGTTATTTTTATTTAACCTTAATACATGTGTGAGTCAACCATTCACAAGAGGACTGACTGCGAGTGTGACTTACAATGACAAGAGTACACCATGCACACAACCACTGTTTATATATCGTGTCTGTGCTACACGATCAAGACGCTCACTGGGACTTGTCTCGGTATGTTTACTTGAAGTAAACAACCCGGAGGTGTAATTTTCTCGGACTGTTTTAAATCTGCAGTTCATATATTCTGACCTGAACATGCATATCGGGTGAGAAAGGATGTCAGCTGAGACTTGTGTATGAATTACTGTTTCAACAGCTTGCTCTTCAGGTAGGTTTATTGTCAGTTCCGTTCAGCGTGTAAATGTTAACTAAAAATGTCGCCAAAAAACGGTACATACCCATGACGGGGTCGATGATATTTACCAGGCCCATGACCACGGGTCTAGTCCTGACATACCGAGGCCTATATATATTCTTGGCGAGTTAACATTAGGTGAACGGGTCAGCAGTATGTCACGACTTGCTTTACACCTGTCAAACCACGCCTTCACGGGGTGATATGCGTCACGTGGTCACAAATCAATTAAGGGGATGAGTGAACAGGTTTTAGGGCTTCAGGTCTTCTGTCAATGAAAACACTTAACATGTTGTGTCTCTCAGACCCCAGACGTTTTTGGAAAGGAGGCTATTCAGCCAGCAGTGAGTGAGTACCAGGTAGGACAAGGGTGCAAATGTGACTTAACCTTCTAGCATATCTAAGGCAGCTTGGCTTGTATGCTCCCCAGGGAAGAAACTGACCAAACGATTCCATTAGTCGCCTCTAACGTTTGTTTGTTGTGTAACGCCGCATTTAGCAATATTCCACCTATATGGCTGCGGTGTTTCAATAATCGAGTCTGGACCAGACATTCCAGTGATCAACATCATGAGCATCGATCTACATGTTGGGATACGATGACATATGTCAACCAAGTCTGCGAGCCTGACCACCCGATCCCGTTAGTCGTCTCTTACGGTCGGTGGAGACCAGGATCTTGATGACATCTTGTGTAGGCAGGCTCTATGGCATCTCTGATAATGCGGCACCGTAGTCTGACATCGAGGAACACTGCTATACTATCAATCACCGGTTTGACTGGGAAAGACTCAAATTACGAGCTGGTGGTACAATAGAATATCTTTAACTGAATAGACCAAATATTGGCAGTGTCTGGACAATGTTAAACATAAAGAACTTACATATACATTGTTTTCCTTTTTCTTTTCAGATTAAGTTTGTGAATGGTGTGTGATTGAGCCTCTGTGACGAATCCCCGCCATCTTGCAGGTCCGCCATCCGCCATCTTGCCCGTCCGACAGCTATAGACCGAATCATGGGGAAGAAACACTCAAAGTTCGACGTCAACCCTGCAGGTAAATCATATATACGTGACGGGTTTGTGCTCACAAAAAACACACGGACGATTAGGGTGCTAATAGCGTCTCTTCACGCCAAACAATGCAATTAACCCTGTAAAATACATGTGTACCAAAGTCTTAAGAGTCCACCTTCGTGTATAAATTCCCTGTGAACTGTACGGGTGCTGATTTTGAAGTAAGGACCGCGTTGTATGACTGTAAATGTGTGAGATTAATTTTACGCCGCTTTTAGCAATATTCCAGCGATATCACGGCGTGGGACACCAGACATGGGCTTCACACATTGTGCCCATGTGGGGAATCGAACTCAGCTCTTCGGCGTGACGAGTGAACGCTTGATCCACTAGGCTACCCCACCGCCCCTTGTATGACTGTAATTTGTTGCAGCAGGTGTGATACGACGTTAACGCAGGTACCAGGTGATTTCCAAACTGAAACGCACAGGTTAACGCGCGCGTCTGTCTCCACTTTGGCCACCCGATCCCCGATGTAGTCTCCTGTCCCCGTTGTGGCCACCTGCTCACCATTTTACTCACATGTGCCTCACAGCATAGGCCCTCGTGTCTTTGCGAGGATTAAAGATTTTAAGAAAATATATAAGACTTGAGATGACCCCCGACTCAAAATGCTTCACAGTATAATACATTATGACATGTATTGTACTGTGTGGCATTTCGAGTCGGTGGTCGTCTAAAAAATGATTATTTTTAATCTTTAATCTTCGCAAAGACACGAGTGCCTGTGCCTCACAGGGCATCACCGGTGCCAAAAGTGTCCTATACCCCACGTCGCTGTTCTGCCTTTCCATAAACGACTCTCCGTCGATGCCGCTGACTGTGGCGTAACACATGTTTCACTCGCATTGTCTGAAGGATATAGGATATATATACCCTTCTCCACACAGAATCAGTATTTGTCTGTTTTGCAAGGCTGCCTCGTTCACAGTGCAGTTCCTGGCTACCTTAGACTAAAGCTTCGTCTCTGAATATATATAATTTTGATAGTAACAAACAAGCCCATTTAAATTGAAAAGGAGCCCCAGGGAGACCAGAGATTCAGAACCTGAGGAAATCTAGACTTGCTTTAATTAGGGCTTTAGCACTGCAGAGAGAGCTTGGCAGTAGGGAAAATAATGTGGTTCGGGGGCTACTGGCTACCTGATCGGGCATTTTAAGCTGCGAATACATTAAATGTAACTAACATACGAATGGTGTTAATGTAGAGTGTGTGTATACTGTAATAGTACAGTCGAGCACCGTTGTCTCGATATTCATGGGACCAAGAAAAAATACCGAGTTATCCGAACTTCGACACATCCGACCAGGGCATATCATCACACATCACTATATGAAAGAAAACAAAACAAAAATTAGATTTCATGTATACATATTTGTATATACATTTTTACTCACAGTGGTCGCAGTCACACGCGATACAGCTTATGTTACAGTGTCCATCTTGAATGACACCTCATCTCGCCCTCCATCTCTCGATTCGACAAATAATACGCATCTGCCGTTCTCAACTGCGATTACACAAAACCCTCATTGGATTCTCAGTACGTTTTGATTCGAAACTATAATCCGTTATCAGTAGTGTTTAGTCGTAACAGTGAGTATATCCTAACTATAATTCCTTCTTAATTAATCTTAATTAAATAACAAACAAGTGACACCTTCAACTCAATTAACCCTAATTAGTTTACACTACCGCATCCCTTTGAGTCATGCCGCACCGTGTGTAAACATGTGGAAACAACCTCAATTCGGAGGGATACTTGCCCATGAAAAGTAGGTGAATATCGAGTTGCTTTGTAAATATCGAATTAAAAAGGGTAATTTTGCTCGTTCGGACCATGAAATTATATCGAGATATCCGAAATATCGAGCCATCCGTATCGGGTTAAAAGAGCTTGAATAATGATAAATTATGAAGGATTCTGCCGGGACCGAGATGTTATATCGAGACAACCGAGACATCGAGTTATCAGAGTTCGTCACAACGGTATACAACATGTATATTTATACACACGCCACCACAGCAGTAACCATATACTACAGCTTGGTGCCACGTATTCACGACCTGAGTTACAGGTAATTTTTCAGCAACCCGTACGCGTGCTTGTGGTAGAAAGGCGACTAACAGGATCGGTGACCTGCCAAGCTGATGCTTGTCACAGTATCCCAACTGCGGAGACCCATGTTCATGATGTCAATCATCGGATTGTCTAGTCCAGGCCACAGGCATTAATAGACTAATGCTTAGCCTTGTGCACTGTGTTTAAACAACAAACAAATAAACAAACTAACAAACCGCTAGACAACACCTTTTTAGGGATTAACAGAATTTCAAAATTTTCTGGCCATCGGACATGCTAAAAAACCTTTGATCGTAGGTTCGAATTCCAGAATCGCCCGGGGTATTTTTCTTTTCATCAGCGCCATAAAATCCGTGCTCATGAGTTTCATCAACATTTGTGGTAAGTCGGCATTTTCTCCCTTATGAAACTGACACGCAGTGAAATAATTGAAATATTGTCCAAATGCGGTGAAACTGTCAGAATCCATTCGCCCAGGTCACGTTTGGATCACGTGACTTGACAGGTCACATGACTTAGCTGACCGGCATGACAAGCATGATAAGAACTTGAGATAGACATATGCATCCACCACTTAACACGAGATATTTCCGGATTTCTGACCAGGGGCAGCGAGAGGTAAGGTTTCTCTTGTTGCAATCCGCATGTTTTCAAACCTCTGATGCAATAATTACTGCTTTGAAGCGTTGTCTCTCGCTGAACCCCAAACATTTCACATATGCAACCCTTCCACTCCAGGCTTCCGACTATCGTCATATTTGATGAATATAATTTAGATACACTCCTCCATTTCATCAGCTGAATCCTGTGGCACGTACAGTGTAGTTTGTTTCATTTTTCTATATGGAAGCATAGAATGAAATAGAGGATGAATTAGATTGATTACAGCTCGATCCTCGTAACTTAAGGTCGGGGGTGGAGAGTGTGTGTGTGTGATGATGATGATGATGATGATTTGTATGGTGAAGCATGTATCCCCCTCAATGTTATGTTCAAAGTACGTCCCCCGGCGCATGTCATGTACAAATACAATTATGCCCCCGGCCCCCTAGTTTGAAAATATTTCTTTTAATACTGTTATGTACATGATTGCTGACCCCCTTACCTTCCCACTAATCCCAGAACAAAATGGGTGCCAGAAGATCCGGGTTAGAATTTTATCTTCAGTAACCCATGCTTGTCGTAAGAGGCAACTAACGGAATTAGGTGGTCAGGCTCGCTGACTTGGTTGACACATGTCATCGGTAGATCGATGCTCATGCTGTTGATCTCTGGATTGTCTGGTCCAGTTTCGATTATTTACAGACCGCTGCCATATAGGTGGAATATATTTCTGAATGCGGCGTAAAACTAAACTCACTCACTCATTCATATATAATTACATGAACCACTGTAACTATGGCTGATCGATGTGAATGTCTTGTATTGTCAGCTGGTTTTGTATAAAATACTCTCGAGGTAAAAGCACTCAGCTACAGCCAGCAGAGAACCCAGAAATGCTTTAGGATCAGGAATTTCCTGTGTTGGCTTGTGTGATGTAGCTAGAATATTGATGAAAGCAGCCTAGAACCAGACTCACTCACTGACACAGTGTCGACCCGTGAAGATCCGGGGTAGAATAGGTCTTCAGCAACCCATGTGCTTGCCATAAAAAGGCGACTATCTTGTCGTAAGAGGCGGCTTAGGGGATCGGGTGGTCAGTTTCGGTGACTTGGTTGACACATGTCATCGGTTCCCAATTGCGCAGATCGATGCTCATACTGTTGATCACTGGATTGTCTGGTCCAGACTCGATTATTTACAGACCGCCGCCATATATCTGGAATATTGCTGAGTGCGGCGTAAAACTAAACTCACTCACTCACTCACTGACACAGTGTCATCCCTGCGTTACTTCACTCAAAGATAAGTCAGCTAGGTGACATGGCTATATTCACTACACATCCTGGGACAAGACCATGCATGACCTGTTATCACGGATCCATGAACTAACACATGCCATTGATGAAAGCCTCAGAACAGAGGTAAATGTAAAGCTTCTTCAATGAAAGGTGAAGGGCGTGTACCGTGTTCATGAAATATGTGCTGTGTCATCGAATATAGTACACATATATGCTGTGTCATTGTATACAGTATGTGCTCTATCATTGTGTATAGTACACCCGATACGCTGTGTCATAACCCCTAACCCATTGTATGTCATTACTAGGATAACATATATGTATGATAACCTGATAGTCTCAGGCTGATAACAATGATGAATAATTCTGTTTCACTGAACAAAATGCCAACTAATCTGTGTAGAATATGTAAAATACCTCACCTTAACATAGTTATTTTGAATTGCTTCTGTACAAATATGTATGAAAAATCTAAAGTAATCTAATAGTGTCTATACCTGTGAAGATCCGGGTTAGAATAGATCTTCAGCAACACATGCTTGTCGTAAGAGATGACTAATGAGATCGGGTGGGCAGGCTTGCTGACTTGGTTGACACATGTCATCGTATCTCAATTGTGTAGAACGATGCTCATGTTGTTGATTGTCTGGTCCAGACTCGATTACATGTATTTAAAGACTGCGGCCATATAGCTGGAATATTGCTGTGTGTGGCGTTTAAAACATTTTGATGACCTGGTTAATTTCCTTGATGTTTTCCAATACTTTCTGATGTGTCTGGGCATTTTGTCAGTCAAGGTCAAAAGACAATGTGAAGAAGTCAATAAGGAATTTATAGCCAAACTGATAATAACCTCAACAATAATATATTGTTTCCCTATCAGTCTTTGTCAAGAGGTAGCTGGTCAGTGACTTGTAATTGTATATATGTCTGACTGAGATAAGGGTGCTTGCTCAATCACCTGTCAGTATTTGTTCAAGGACTATTTATACCTTCACTGGTACACCAGGTCATGTCCTAGATTCCATGTAAATACTATAAACTTGCTAACATTCCTGCCACTTTCCACAAAATACCAGCCTGAAATTAGGGAACGTTTAAATGGTGAGTAAGTTGCTTCTACATATTCATACAATACAAAAGTAATTGGAGAGTCTCATATAATTTTCATTTCTATTTCAAATCTCAGGTTCAGGTTTTTGAGACAAAATGATCAGTAACGTGTTCATAAAAGTAAACCGTGTAAGGACTGGACTATTGCCTGATGTAGTGTCTTAAGTTAAGCTATCGGTCTACCTTCTTATGAATCTTTATACAACTTGCCTTGCTTGTAGAGTCAATATTTATGTTTACAAGCTGTAATACATGTGTCCATGTCTCTGGGTATTTTATATCAGCAAATTGATTGTTCAGCAGAAAGAGACATTTATGCACAAAATGTTTCTGTGGTGGATTTAAAGGTGAAAGCTATAGATGGACTAGTCCAGTAAGTGGGAATCTGGGCTAGATACTCTTTTGACAAGATGAAGGGTTTATTAGGGAAATGTTTTTGTTAAAAATTTGAACATGTGTTGAATTTTTTTTTTATTTAATTCTTGAAGCATCCTACAGGGGCAGTTGGGTAGCCTTGTGGTTGAAGCGTTCGCTCATCACATCGGAAATCTGGGTTCGATTCAATCCCTCATGGGCACAAAGTTTGAAGCCCATTTCTGGTGTTCCCCTCCATGATGTTGTTGGAATATTGCTAAGAGTGATTTAAAAACATATACTCAATATATTACACTCACTGAAGCATCCTACATTTTTAAATCCAGATGCAAAATTATAAAACTATTCATGGAAGTTTTTTCCTCTTCCCAGGTATGTCCGTTGTAACCAGAACATGAATTACTGTATTCTAATATGGGAATTGTTACCAACATTTTGAATGTTTTGAGATAAAACCATGCTGATCCTATGATTTGAGACCTATAGAGTCAACTGTGTGGCTTACCAGGGTTCGAAATACCCCATATATTAGGGTGCCATGGCACGGTAAATGTTGAAATGGCACGGATAAAAAATATTCTCGGTGCCCTTATGGCATGCCTAATTTCTAAGAGACATAACTCACCTTTAGTCATTTAATCCCCAAAACAAAACACTTACGCAAATGACAAACAAGCAAAAACATTTATTGACTTTATTGCCCAGGAAATTACTGGAATTATGATGGATGATGTAAAGAAATCTGGTTGTTTTTCCATTTAGAGTGATGGGAGTACTGATAGTTCAGTTATTATAGAGGAAATTGTGTATGTTAGATATATTGCACAAGATAACCTGTCACACAATTCTTAGCTATCAAAGGTGCTGGGAAAGCAGAACAAATGATGCTTAAGAAAACCATCTTAAACAGAAGACATATCAGTGATAACAGAAAACAGGTTACATTTGTTGTTTACTAACAATAATTTTCAAATGATCATCATTATTGCTACAGTCATTCATTCTAAAAACATGTGGGCACACTTGATTTCTGAAAGGCACAGTTAAAATATTTGCCTGGTGCCCAAAGGCACACTTAGAAAAAAAAGTATTTCTATCCCTTCTTTCTTTTTCAGAAGTACTGAAGCAACAAAATTTTGCACAAAGCTTGTAATTATGTTATCCTATGATGACTAATGCTTGTTCAAAATGAATGTTCACATGGATGATATACTCTGAACTCTTGCAGTAAAATACTTGAGACTTTAAGTAGTTTAGTTAAGACAGGACATGACTGCAATTCAAATTTTCTTTTTATGACATGGTGAAATCACACAAGACTCCAACAGTACTGATGGTCATTTTTTAATAATACTTTTGCATTTTCCCTGGCAGCATCAACGGTAACACCGACCACTACACCATCTAGTCAGACCCCAACAAGAGGGACTTACCTTGTTACAGAAGAGAAAGGGTCAAGGTCATCACCACAGCAACCAAGCTCACAAACCAAGATGGCAGCCAATGATGTGTTTGTCTGTAATCAGGAGGATCTGAAAGATGGAGAGTAAGGGACCAATTGCAATTGCTTGCTGAAATATATACAGCAGAATCACCATAATAAATGCCAGACGTTCTAAGAAAATTCACAGAGACGTCTGCATGTGTTAAAACCATAATTGACTGCTTCCCTGGTGTAGTGGTGAGAGCGTCCGCCCGGAGAGCGGAAGACGGTGGGTTCGATCCCCGACCGCGTCATACTAAAAGATGTTAAATTATGGTACTTGTTGGTCTCTGTCTGGCGCTCGGCATTAATGGGACTGGTCGGCTGGAGTCAGTATAATGTGTCTGAGTGGGGTATTCATGCTTCACTGCGGCATGGTATCTCAGTGGGCTAGCACTATAAAACCAGCTTCAGTCTGGGCTAGTACAAGCAGCCGCACGTACACATACACACGCATGCACGTCGTCATATGAGCGAAATATTCTCAAGCACGACGTTAAACCCAATTTCACCTCACCTCACTAAAACTATAAACAACAAAATCTGTCTTATTTCAGAGATCAAATATCCAAGTGTCTATTAAACTAACATGTTTTAAATACCAGTTACCTCCCTTCTACACTACCACTTTGAGAACACAAGACAATCATTCTCTCTCATGTTACAGGATGAAGGAGGTGGACGTTCCGGGGGGGAACGTGCTGCTGACGAGAGAAAAGGGCCAGTATTATGCTGTGGGCCCAAAATGTACCCACTATGGAGCATCTCTTGCCAATGGTGAGTTACAAAATATTTATGAACTATTGTATATGATTCATATCAGCCCATGGTGATACTTTACATATGAATGAAAACAGTTTGCTTAAAGGTCACATGCAACATAAAACACAACTTTGCTGATTCTGATACCTTTCGGTATGGATTTACCGAAACAAATCATCAAAAATGCAAATTCAACTTAAAAAGTTGAACAATAACGCGATGAAAAAACACGCGCGAAATCGTAGTTCAAACGATTCACTAATTTTCCCCTGGCACTTGGGGGAATTGAAGTGGTTTCAACAGCTGGGCTGCGCTCATAGCACATGCGCAGTGAAATAGGTTGGAAGCGGGTTGTCCGGTGAATACTCGGTGAAGGCTTGGTGTGCGCTATTTTTCTAATGTTTTGTTGATATTTCACAGGCGCAAGCTTTTTATATGTTATGACAGTAGATTAACTGTTTATATGATTTCATTTGACTATTTCACCACACCTTCTTCTTACTGAGTCACTTTCTCAGTTCGATACTTAAAAGCAATGTTCATTATTTAGCGTTGACAGAATTTCTAACTGTGATATAGATATGTCGTTGTCGCAGACAAAACTCAATGTCTGTTTTATTGACACCTATGTGTCTGCCTGCCTGTCTGCTAATGACAATATTCAATACATAACTTCGATCACTGACCACGTGCAATTTGAACTTAACACCTATCAGACTATACACCATAAACAAAAACGCATTGATTTATGGCCCGAGGTCGGTCTCTGTCACATTATGTAATTACACAGACAAGTAGGTGTGATACTTCTTCACATGACATGTTATGATGTCTGTTGATTGCAAAATGTTATACACAAAAAATGAGCATATATTTAAAAAACCACACATCTCTATATATACACACAATGAGCCGTGAGGGCATCTGCTAATGAACCAGCCGTTACACTTGAGTGCACACCCACTCGCTCTGACTGGGTTCGGTATCCCGGCTGCTTCGTTTCTTGGAAAGTAAACCCAAGTATAAAATATTGCACCTTTGATTTGCGATTGTACGCTTATAATTTTGTTTATATGTTTTTCATAACCAGCAATGTAAATTATATGTCATGAATAAGTGATAATTGTGTTTTAATTATGTTTGATTTTTTGGTTGCATGTGACCTTTAAGAATGTTACAAACTACCCCACAGGGTGATGTAGTAGAGTGACGTCATGGCGCTGCATTGTGATGTAGCAGAGTGACGCCATGGGGCTGCATTGTGATGTAGCAGAGTGACGTCATGGTGCTGCATTGTGATGTAGCAGAGTGACGTCATGGCGCTGTATTGTGATGTAGCAGAGTGACATCATGGCGCTGCATTGTGATGTAGCAGAGTGACATCATGGCTGCTGCATTGTGATGTAGTAGAGTGACATCATGGCGCTGCATTGTGATGTAGCAGAGTGACGTCATGGTGCTGCATTGTGATGTAGCAGAGTGACGCCATCATGTATTGTGATGTAGCAGAGTGGCGTCATGGCTCTGCATTGTGATGTAGCAGAGCGATGTCATGGTGCTGCATTGTGATGTACTAGAGTGACGTCATGGCGCTGCATTGTGATGTAGCAGAGTGACATCATGGTGCTGCATTGTGATGTAGCAGAGTGACGCCATGGCTGCATTGTGATGTAGCAGAGTGATGTCATGGTGCTGTATTTTCATGTAGCAGAGTGGCGTCATGGCTGCATTGTGATGTAGCAGAGTGATGTCATGGTGCTGCATTGTGTTGTAGCAGAGTGACGCCATGGTGCTGCATTGTGAAGTAGCAGAGTGACGTCATGGCACTGCATTGTGATGTAGCAGAGTGGCGTCATGGCACTCATGGCAGAGTGGCGCCATGGCATTGTGATGTAGCAGAGTGACGTCATGGTGCTGCATTGTGATGTAGCAGAGTGACGTCATGGCGCTGCATTGTGATGTAGCAGAGTGACATCATGGTGCTGCATTGTGAAGTAGCATAGTGACGTCATGGTGCTGCATTGTGATGTAGCAGAGTGACGTCATGGTGCTGCATTGTGATGTAGCAGAGTGACGTCATGGTGCTGCATTGTGTTGTAGCAGAGTGTCGTCATGGCGCTGTATTGTGATGTAGCAGAGTGACGTCATGGCGCTGTATTGTGATGTAGCAGAGTGACGTCATGGCTCCATTGTGATGTAGCAGAGTGACATCATGGTGCTGCATTGTGTTGTAGCAGAGTGACGTCATGGCGCTGCATTGTGAAGTAGCAGAGTGACGCCATGGCTGCATTGTGATGTAGCAGAGTGATGTCATGGTGCTGCATTGTGATGTAGCAGAGTGATGTCATGGTGCTGCATTGTGAAGTAGCATAGTGATATCATGGTGCTGCATTGTGAAGTAGCAGAGTGACGTCATGTCAGCCTCAATGACTTCCAGGGGTCCACCTAGAAAAAAAGGACCTGGAGAAAACTATGTAAACCATTTTTACTCCTTTGTCGGTAAACCTATGTACAAATCTGAAAACACACAGTCAGTTGAAAGATTTACGAATCACTAGACACTGGATCAGATCTGGTTTCTCTTTATGTCTGGTGGTCTGTTTGTCAGGTGTGCTGTGTAATGGCCAGGTGCGTTGTCCATGGCATGGAGCCTGCTTCAACATCAAAACAGGAGACATCGAAGACTTCCCAGGTCTCAACTCACTGCCAACATTTGAGGTAAATGTTAAACCTGTATGTTAGTGCATGGGGTTGTTCAAGGTGAGAACAAGTTCACAGACCCCAGCCTGTGTCGGCAGCTGAAATGGGGGTTAGTTATAGCACAGCATCAGTTTTTTTATGATTTTTTCTTATCCTGACTCATGATCTTTTGCTTATCTCCCTTTTCCTTGCGAATGGTAGTGGAACACTTGAATCCCTTGAATTTCCCGAAGCGGACGTAAAAATACACTCACCTCCCTTTTGCCCTTTCCCGCGCAAACAGTCATGTGACCAGCCTTACTTGTCACTCTCTCCCTTTTCGCCCATGTGGATGCTTGGGCGAGCACTGGAGTCCCATATGGCATTATATCTTTTTATTTAGGTCCTATTCTTCAAAATTACGCTGTGTATGGATCTGGCAATAACTACTATCTATTATATGTAAAAAAATGTGTACAAATTATTTGTATTTGTGTCATAATTTCATCGTTATGTAACTTTGTTTACATTTCATGAAATCTTGCAGTGTTTGCAGGCACAGGTTATCCGTGGCTGATCCTCACCCCCAATGCGTTTCGTGCATAAAACCATGTTCTTCCAGCTTGCACTGTACTTATTGTGTTGATTTATCAAATCTACAATTTAATCAATATTTGTCTTATATCTATAGACGTGCCATGGATCGGGTGAGGAAGTCATCTCAAGTCATGGCTGATAAAACATGAGATCAGCCTGCAAACCGTATGTTGCTTGCTACTGCTGAAATTCATAATACTGGTGCTATGTTGAGTACGTAGCAGGGGCAGTCTGCTGGTACGGGGGCTAAGAAGAGATCGGCTACAACGCAGTTGATTCCGACTCAAGCTAAGAAAAAGACGTCATCCTCTTCTACATTGCGGAAGAAAGCATCTGTTACCAGATCGAAGGGTAAATCTACCCGGGCCAGTAAGTCAATGCATCAGAAATCCTTCAACGAAGAGATTTTTACCTCCACATGAAGTAGACGTTTTTGATGATCCCCCATTACTTCTACCCGAAGTACCTACGAGATCAGCGACTCAATTGACTTCTACGACTACTAGATCGTCTCCTGCAATGGTCACAGCAGAACAGCTGTTTGACGAACTACCACTTACTTCTCAACGGAGTGAAATCGAGGCACAGAACTCATCAGCGTTCGTGAACGCTTCTTCGACACCGCAGCAGCTTCATCCAACGCAGAACTTTGACCCGGGTGAATTTATGAGACAATTCACCAACCAGATGATGACCATGATGGAACGCAGGTTCGAGGAAGAAGCGAAGGCTTGGCGAAGCCTCTCATCTACCGACACTGTGCGCAAACCTACGGACCTGCGCGAACACACTCCTCAGAGAACTACGTCTCAAGACTATGTTGGCGAACGTACACCTTTGTGAAGGTCTCCACAGTCGGACGACTCTGTCATCTTGGAGGAGGATAGAAGACATGAGATGCCTACTCATCGTTCTACATCTGCGAACCCTCAGCGTTCGAGAACATCGAAGGATCCAGCTCCTACACTAGCCACTCTAGATCGAGACCTCATATCTCTCACAGACGTTCGCGAAGTCACTCATCTCGAGACAGAGGCTCGTGAAGAGAAGGCTCACATCACAGAAGTTCACAAAGGGATACATCTAGCGACAGACGTTCGCGAAGAGAAGGCTCACGTCACAGAGGTTCGCGAAGAGATGAATCTACAGATAGAGGTTCGCGAAAGGATGATGAAGGTTCGAGAAGGGATACAGGTTCGCAGATGAATGATACACGGAGGCCTAGCTCTAATAATGGGGAGATACTGGATGAGCAAGCAGACTTCGTCTTCCCAGACGCAGAGGTTACAGCTGGGATTGCCAACGGGTTGAACTTGGAGTCTCCTTCTAAGGATAAAGATGAAGTCTACACTTATATGATGCGTAACGACGACTTTGACTCCGTCACTATCCCTCCGATTGAACCTACATCCAAGGTACCCTCCAACCTATGCACAGCTTTCGCGAAAGCATCCAAGTACCAGAGTCAGCATCTGCCATCATTTAATGTGAAGAGATTCCCCTTTAATCATATGGATCCATTTATAAAGACGCCTGATTGGGATGATAACATCAAGTTAGTCAATGACTCCCGGAACAAGACGTATAAGTAGAAGATAAAAAGTTATCTCAACTTGATACTGCTACAAGGAGATCCTTCTTTGGGTTGGCCAGGTCCAGAGCCATCAATGAAGCATTGATCAATAAATTCCAGAACTCAAGTTCGGAAGAGGACAGAATGATATATTCGGCGCTCATAACACAGAAGAAGGACCAATACTTTTTATCGGACCATCTGGCATCTATATCTGCAGGTCTCACATTACGTCGCAGACAAGGGCTACTTACATCCTGTTCATGGAGTGACAGATTCACCGAACCGCTGCTGAGAGCTCCATGGGAGGCGCCTACTATCTTTGGACGAGAGATAGACAATGCAGCTAAGGAAGCTACGCACGACTCTAGAGAAGTTATGATGATAAAATCCATAGATACTCTGGCCAGCGTCATCCGTCATACTTCCCAGAAGTACAACAGCAAGTCCAAATATTCCGCCATACAGAAGGCAAAGGACAAGAAGTACTCCAACTTCAGAGGCGGCACAGGATCTTTTCGTCGCCCAACCGGAAATTACAAAGGGAAACTCAGGGAAAGGCCGCACTCCCAGAGGATCCAGAGGAACTAGATGTTGATATCAGGGTTCTGAACGACTGGAGTCTTCCACCCCCAGCCGTTCCTGTAAAACCATCGACAGTGGGTGGACGTCTACAAAGGTACTAGGTACAAATTGGGGAATTCTAGAGGACGACTACGTCTTCCAAGTACTACGAGAAGGATACAGAGTACAACTCAAGGCCACACCTCCGCTAACCGTCAGCCCGATGGTCTTCAACTATGCAGAGGAACAGGCAGACAAACTACAGGAAGCCATCGACTCACTACTTATGAAGGAGGCGGTAGAGATAATAGATCAGCATCATCTCACTCCAGGCTTCTACTCCCCAATTTTTCTAGTACCCAAGAAGAACTCCAAGGAGAAGTTCAGACTGATTTACAACATGCGCAAATTCAACAAAGACTATCTACTGAAACCAGAGAGGTGCAGAATGATCCACCTACCTCAACTCAGACTGCTCGTCCGTCCAGCAGATTACATGGCCATCATAGACCTGCAGGATGCGTATCTACACATCCCTATACATCCGGAATCAAGAAAGTATCTACGATTCCTATTCAGAGGGCAGCACTTCCAATGGAACGTCCTACCGTTTGGAATATCTTCGGCTCCGTGGCTATTCACACGAGTAACCAAGCCTATAGTCGCATATCTACATCATCGAGGTCTACGCAATGCCTTCTACTTGGACGACGGAATTCAGGTTCACCAAGATGCCAGTCAACTCAAACTACAGCTGAACTTCACAATCAAGTTGCTCACTCAACTACGATGGCTGGTGAACCTTATGAAGTCAGAGTTGGAACCAAAACAAGATCTACAATTTCTGGGGATAAGGTTTATCACAACACAGAATCGTATTGTCGTCCCAGAAGATAGTTGGGTCAAGATACAAGCCATGATTCCACCAGCAGTCATCTCTCCGTTAACACTACGATCATGGCAAGTCTACTCAGTCTACTGACTTCGGCGCAGGACTTGACTCGCACAGGACGGTTACAACTAAGACCGCTGCAACAGTTCCTGACAAAACATCTAGACAGCGTCGACCCTATCTTGCTACCAGACAACCTCAAGAGGTATCTACTGTGGTGGACGCACAGGTCGAACGTTTGCGGAGGGACCTATTTACATGAGCCGGCCTTCGACACACAACTCTACGCAGACGCCTCGACGCAGGGTTGGGGTGCGCATCTCAACAATCAAGTTGCGTCATGAAGTTGGTCCAAAATAGAGCAGCATCTTCACATCAATCTGCTGGAGATGAAAGCTGTGATCAACACCTTACAACTATGGTCGAGCTTGCTGAACAACAGAATGCTGATGGTCCACACGGACAACTCTACAGTGGCATTCTCCATAATTCGGCAAGGATCCACAAGTCTCCAAGCCTGATACAGCTCACATTCCAGTTGTTCCACATCACGCAGGAAGCAAAGGCGTGTGACATACCCGGACCCAAGAACGTACTTGCAGCAGACGCTCTCTCCCGACCACTGCACCCGTCACGTACGGAATGGATGCTCCATCCAGAAGCGTTCCAGCTCATCATAAGGGAAATAGGATC